>NC_041044.1:44717268-44754768 GCF_900634775.1 Gouania willdenowi
CTTGGCTGTGATTGGACGGTCACTGAATGTGAGGATGAATCAACTACGAGTTCAGACGTGGCAACAAATGCAGAACAGATACTTCTTCACTGTTCAGGGTTCAGACGTTATGTTGCCAGGTTGGGTTTGTTAAAGGGGTGCTTGCATGGTGACTAGCTTAGTTACTTATTTAGCTTGCTAGTGATTCAAATAGTTACTTGCTCAGTTACTTATTTAGCTAGTTACTGATTCAAATAGTTACTAACTTAGTTACTTATTTAGCTAGTTACTGATTCAAATAGTTACTAACTTAGTTACTTATTTAGCTAGTTACTGATTCAAATAGTTACTAACTTAGTTACTTATTTAGCTAGTTACTGATTCAAATAGTTACTAGCTTAGTTACTTATTTAGCTAGTTACTGATTCAAATAGTTTCTAACTTATTTACTTATTTAGCTAGTTACTGATTCAAATAGTTACTAGCTTAGTTACTTATTTAGCTAGCTACTGATTCAAATAGTTACTAGTTAAGTTACTTATTTAGCTAGTAACCGATTCAAATAGTTACTTATTTAGCTAGTTACTGATTCAAATAGTTACTAGCTTAGTTACTTATTTAGCTAGTTACTGATTCAAATAGTTACTAGCTTAGTTACTTATTTAGCCAGTTACTGATTCAAATAGTTACTAGTTTAGTTACTTATTTAGCTAGTTACTGATTCAAATAGTTACTAGCTTAGTTACTTATTTAGCCAGTTACTGATTCAAATAGTTACTAACTTAGTTACTTATTTAGCTAGTTACTGATTCAAATAGTTACTAGCTTAGTTACTTATTTAGCTAGCTACTGATTCAAATAGTTACTAGTTTAGTTACTTATTTAGCTAGTTACTGATTCAAATAGTTACTAACTTAGTTACTTATTTAGCTAGTTACTGATTCAAATAGTTACTAACTTAGTTACTTATTTAGCTAGTTACTGATTCAAATAGTTACTAACTTAGTTACTTATTTAGCTAGTAACTGATTCAAATAGTTACTAACTTAGTTACTTATTTAGCTAGTTACTGATTCAAATAGTTACTAGCTTAGTTACTTATTTAGCTAGTTACTAAAATGAACAGAAGAATCTGTGTTGCCAGGTTGGATCATTGCCACCTTTGTCACTTGTAATCATGCACTGACTGTGTGTGTGTGCGTGTGTGTGTGTGTGCGTGTGCGTGTGAGCGTGTTAGGATGGAGACGTTAAAGCAGTGTGAGAATGAAGAGGATGAGGAGGATGAAACTGTCGTCTTCCTCTCTCTCTCCTTTACCTGTTAGTGTGCAGGCACTCAGCACTCCCGCCGCGGACGGACCCGCGCCCCTCCAGGACCTCACTGTGGTGGCATTGCCATGGCGATGGAATGAAAACAACCCAAAGACAACAGAAGAGGAGATGGAGACTCAGCAGGAGGAATGAATGAAAACTGTTAGTGGGATTAGTTACACACGCACGCACACACCTCTTCATCAGGCACAGCGTCCCCCCCCACAGGCCAATCACATGACAGCAGCTCAGCGTAGGATTAATGCTGAGTCATGGTAAACATCCTGCCATGTGATTGGCCTATGAAGGGGCAGGTGAGTGTGTCCTCCTACCATCAGTGCTGTGTGGGCGTTACCTGTCCTCTGAGTACTCGTAGTCTGAGTCTCCAGAACGCTGACGCTCCAGGTGAGGCTCGTGGTAGCGACACGGTGACGGAGAGTTAGAGTGGTGGCGGTTCTGATGGATCTCATCCAAACTCCTGAAGAAGAAAGAAGAAGAAAGAAGAATGAGAAAAGTTCACACTAACAAACATCACATAGAAGGTGAAATACAGACACGCAGCACGGCATGTTTACCATCTATCATATATCTACAGGCACCAAACAATCATTTTATCTATGAGATCATATCTATAATATTGTATCTATTATGACCTCACATACAGTATATGATATATCTAATGATATCAGATCTATGTGGTAATATCTGGTATTGTATCTATGATATTGTATAATTGGTATAGGATTGTATCCATACTTTTGTATCTATTACAATGTATCTATAATAACCTATTCATGTTCTTTTATCCATGTAATTATATCTATCTATGGTACCATATCTATGGTAACTTATCTAGCGTATCTATGTTATCTTATCTATGGTACCGTATCTATGGTAAAATATCTATGTTAACGTATCTATGGTACTGTATCTATGGTACTGTATCTATGGTACTGTATCTATAGTAACGTATCTATGTTAGTGTATCTATGTTAGTGTATCTATGTTAGTGTATCTATGTTAGTGTATCCATGGTACTGTATCTATGGTACTGTATCTATGTTAGTGTATCTATAGTAACATATCTATGTTAGTGTATCTATGTTAGTGTATCTATGTTAGTGTATCTATGGTAAGGTATCTGTGGTTGTTAAATAGTTAGTGCTGACCTCTGCATGGGGACGTGTGCGGGCCGTGAGCGAGCTCTACATGAGTCCTCTCTATGTGGGGACACGGAGCGGGAGCGGAGCTGGACCGGACGCTGCTGCTCAGGGACAGACAGAGTACTGACTCCTCCCCCTCGCTCTCTGTCCCTGGAGGTCCTCTCTGCACCTAAACACACGCACAGACACACACACACACACGCATATGGTTCAAACACATACTAGCAGTGCTAGCTGATGCTAACACATCATCATCAGTCAGTGTTTCTCCATCAAGACGTAAAACAACAGCTTGAGGATGTTTTACAGGAATCTGTTAGTGCAGAGCTTCAGTTCATCGACCAATCACTGTAAGGGATGAGGAAGTATCGACCAATCACTGTAAGGGATCAGGAAGTATCGACCAATCACTGTAAGGGATGAGGAAGTATCGACCAATCACTGTAAGGGATCAGGAAGTATCGACCAATCACTGTAAGGGATGAGGAAGTATCGACCAATCACTGTAAGGGATCAGGAAGTATCGACCAATCACTGTAAGGGATCAGGAAGTATCGACCAATCACTGTAAGGGATCAGGAAGTATGAATATATAAAGCTCACATCACTTTGTTTATGTTCCTGTTTATAAGGTAAGTTAAATTAAATTAAGCTGAGTTAAGTTAAGCTGAAGTAAATGAAGTTAAGGTGAGGTAAATTAGGTTAAGTTAAGCAAAGCTGGGTTAAGTTAGGTTTGAGTGAATCTGGTTTAGTACGGTTATGTCCAGAAAATTAGTCCAGTTATGTCGAGTTCAGATCATTACAATTAGATAAGTTTTGTCAAATTAGGTAAGGTTAAGTAAAGTTTAGCTCAGTTAGTTACGTCAAGTTAAGTAAAGTTAATCTAGTTTAGTCAAACTAAGTGAAGTTAAGTCCAGTTAAGTTAAGATGACTTCAATTAAGGTGTATTACATTAACTTCAGTTAAGATGGGTTAAATTAAGCTAAGTAAAGCAAAACTGGGTTAAGTTAAGCTTAGTTGAATCAGGTTTAGTCCGATTATGTCCAATTTAGATAAATTAAGTTGTGTGAAAATTAGTCCAGTTCAGACGAGTAAATTTAGATTAGTTAAGTCAAGGTTAGTAAAATTAGGTAAGGTTCGGATCAGAGAAGTACAGATTAATGAATTTAAGATGAATTAAATTAAGTTAAGGTGGGTTAAATTAGGTCAAGTTAAGTTAAGCAAAGCAGGGTTAAAGTTAATCTAGTTTAGTCAAGTTCAGTCAAACTAGGTGAAGTTTAGTTGAGTTAAGCCAAGTTTAATCTATTTTAAGACAAGTTAAATTAAGTTCAGTTAAAGTGGGTTAAATTAGGCTAAGTTAAGCTAAACTGAATCAGGCTATGTCCAGTTAAGATGCATTTAGTAAATATTTAGTCCAGCTTAGTCAAATTAGGTTTAGTTAAGAAAGTTCAGCCCAGTTAAGTTATATCAAGTTAAGTAAAGTTTAATTACTTCAATCTATATTAAATAAGTTGAGTTCAGACCAGTTAAGCTTAGTCAAACTAAGTTAAGTTAGTTCAGTCTATTTAAATCAAAATAAGTTAATCTACTGTAAATAAAGCTACACAAAGCTCGGTTCAATTAAATTGAATTAAGTTAAGAACTGACAGATTGGATTATCTAAACCTTAGTGGTGACAAAAGATAAGCCAGTACAAATATGGTATGGTGTGTAATAAATAATTTGGACTTGGTGACGTTATGATAAACTGAAGCATCGACAGAAACAGACGAAGCAGAGAACGTTTGAAAAGTGATCAGCAGCATGCGGCAGCAGAACAGCAGCCATCATTGTATGCCGTTACAGCAGTGCCACAATTCTCTGTGAGTGAAAACAAAGGATTCCCGTTTGTTCTCAGGTAGAGCTGTGGCACAAACGTAACACCATACCCAGTGCTTAACTTGTAAATCATCAGCTCCCGGAACACACGCCACGTGTTGTTCCGGGAGTAAAAGAGAAACAAAAATGTCACAGAATAAGAACATTTTTTAAAGCACCTCTTGCTAACTAAATGGGCCAATAATATCACATCAAATGTTAAATAACAGAATGATGACTCAGCGTTAAAGAAGCACGGACAATCGCCTGTTACGGAGCATCCGTTTCTCTCTCTGAGTGACAGCTGTCTCGTCTGCCATGTTTCAGCACCAAGGACAGCACTAAATCACCGCTAGTCTAGCCATACATTACACCCATAACTCCTCTAATGCAGTGTTTCTCAAATGGGGGTTCGCCATGGCACTACGGGGGCACTTGAGACAGAGGAAAATTTACAAATTAAAGCATTAAAAATATGGGGTTTCATTATATTTATTTTTAGTTAAAAATTATAATCACACTGAATATTACCAGCAACTCACAAAAAAACAACGAAACACAAAATAAGAGAAAAATATAGTGAATAATAAAAACAACAGACAAACAACAACAAAATACACAAAATGACACTAAAAACACACACACTATGTGAGAAAAAGACTACAGACAGCAACACACAAAAATACAACAAAGATATTACATGAGAGAAAAAAATGTAAATAATACCAACAACACCTGGAAATGACACCAAAAACACACAAAATGATTAGAACATGAACTGAAAATACAAGCGTGAGGCGTGGTCCTAAAAACTATAGAAATAAATCTATTCAAGAACTAAATACCGTTTCATTAAAGGGGACATATCATGCTAAATCCACTTTTTTAGCCCTTAAATGCATTTTGTTGTATATTTATAGTGCTTAGAAGTACAGAAAAAATCAAATTAATCTCTTCAGGTGCTCCGTAGATATCTTTATATTCTGTTTTGCTCATATTTTTCAATCTGTTTTGATTTTTCTATTCTCTATTATGTTTTTTGAACTATTACATCACAGTATTTGCAGCAGAACTGCCAAATTAGTACATCAACTCCAGGTCCAACACTTTGAGCAATCCGCCATTTTTATTTCTGGCTTTTATTTTGTAGTCCAAGCTCCAGGATGCAGAAGTTACGAGAGGATAAGTCTAAATGTTGGGTTGTTGGATGTAGTAACCCACACGCTTCATTACACCGTCTCCCAGCATCAGAACCTTTTCAAAGTGTCTGGTTGAGTTTTATTTTTTATAGAAATGTACCACATCTGTGGATAAGGTCATTTTTGTGTGTGTGAAGCACTTCAATGATGACTGCTTCATCAACCTCCACCAGTATAAAGAAGGATTTACAGAAAGACTTTGTCTGGTTGAGGGTTCAATTCCTTCTATCTTTGGAGACGATGAACAGAGCACGTTGGTAAGCTGTAAATAACGCTAAAAAGTGTGATGATAAGACGTCCCTGTCATTGTTTTGTTAGCATTAGCAGTTGCACCGTCTTCATATGTTAGCGCTGTGTGCTCGTTTTAGATCCTTGATGATATGGCCTACGTGATTTAATTTAAGTCTAAAGTTTTCATTAGTCATTTCATTTTGACGTTTTTGTCTCCGTAAAGACTGTAATAAAATGCGTTTCGTGACTTTAGCTTGGCGCTAGCGTTAGCTCGGTGCTTGTGTTAGCTCACTTGTTAGGGTTCTGCAGGTTCATCATCTTCATTTTCATGTCGCTCCACTGGGTCAGACTCTGGCTGGAACATGTAAGGCTGGATGGACAAGTCTAACGTTGTTGACATTTTGTAAATAACCTCTGAATAAAAAGTTTATGCTCCGCTACATAGCCGTATCTCTTCTATCAAACTACAAAAATGGCCGAGCAGGGTGGAGTTGAACCGAGTGTCATCTGAAGAGGGGGCGGGGTATGAAGTGTCTCATTTGCATTTAAAGAGACAGCACCAAAACGAGTTGCTCTCAGAAGCACATCAGAAAAGGGGTAGAAAAGGGGTGGAGCTATAATAATGAGGAATTCAGATCCCAGCAGTGCAGTTCTGCTTTATATAGACCACAACTGTATGATTTATATGTAAAAAGGAAGGATTTAAAACCATGATATGTCCCCTTTAACTAATATGTGTTATCACTCATTCATTCCATCATTATGATCTATAGATGTTTTTAAATAGTATTCTAAGTAAAATGCAGTAGTTGGACATAAGGAGGGACTTGGATTCAAAAGTAAGAAAAAGGGGGACTAGAACCACTCCTCTGATGAATCAGCAGAAAAATGAAAATATAACGTGTGTTTACTGTTTACTTGTAATCCTTGCCACTTTTTTCCATATTTTACAGCCAAGGCCTGACTTGACTTTCATAAACCTAGAGCAGCAGATCATCTTAGCTTTGAACTTTGCCTCTGTCTTCATATCAGAACTTTAACCATGTCTCCTCCTCTTCTCTCTGTCCCTGAGTCCTCCTCATGTTCCCAGGATAGTTCTCCTCCTGTGTCCTGTCTGTTGGAGACAGGTTCTCCTGTATTAGCATCATTGCTACAGGTGCTGCTGCTGGCTACGCTACCTGCTGCTACTAGCTACGCTAACTGCTGCTACTAGCTATGCTAACTGCTGCTGCTAGCTACGCTAACTGCCGCTACTAGCTACGCTAACTGCCGCTACTCGCTACACTAACTGCTGCTACTAGCTACGCTAACTGCTGCTAGTCGCTATACTAACTGCTGCTACTAGCTACGCTAAGTGCTACGACTAGCTACGCTAACTGCTGCTAGTCGCTAAGCTAAGTGATGCTACTGGCTACGCAAACTGCTGTTACTAGCTACGCTAACTGCAGCTACTAGCTAGGCTATCTGCTGCTACTAGCTACGCTAACTGCTGCTAGTTGCTACGCTAACTGCTGCTACTAGCTACGCTAACTGCTGCTAGTTGCTACGCTAACTGCTGCTAGTCGCTACGCTAACTGCTGCTACTCGCTAAGCTAACTGCTGCTAGTCGCTATGCTAACTGCTGCTAGTCGCTATGCTAACTGCTGCTACTAGCTACACAAACTGCCGCTACTAGCTACGCTAACTGCTGCTACTAGCTATGTATGAAACTGTTTATGTGCAAAATCACACTTTAGACGTAGCGTGGGGGCGTGGCCTGACTTTCCCCTCTCTTCCTCACTCGCGCTCAGTTTTTACATTTAGCTTTGTGAACAATGACATTTCCAGTGATTTTAACTCATTAAAGATGCAGCTGTCCAAATATATATATATATATATAAATAAATAAATAAAACAAGGTGCTGGATTCAATCAAATAAGTGGCGGTCAAAATCTGGGAAGTGCCGTGTCGTGTACTGAGTTCGCATCGTACTGAGATTGTATATGTGCATGAGCGCACATGTGCAGTACCGGAAAATTATTTTTTGCTAAAATGTAATTCATTTTTCTTTTCAAATTGTATGGACGACACATGTTTTATTTGTTTATTGGATTAGGTTAGGGTTATAATCTCAGTATGAAGGTAAACTCAGTACGTGACATCGGATCTTGCTTCGGCAGGATTCAGCCCAAATGAAGCTCTGGCCATACGACTACAGACGTGTGTGTGTGTGTGTGTGTGTGTGTGTGTGTGTGTGTGTGTGTGTGTGTGTGTGTGTGTGTGTGTGTGTGTGTGTGTGTGTGTGAGTTACTAAGGACCAGCAGAGGAAGAGAACCTGTCACCGTTCACCTAATGCAGGATGTGTGTGACTCTCTCTCTCTCTCCCAGTGCTGGGCACCCACAGCTACTACTGGAGGACGCCCCCACCCACCCCCCCACCCACCTGTGTACACACCCAGAAAACCATCATCAAACTCTGTGTCACTGAGGCGATGGGACCCTGCACAAGCGCACACACACACGCACACGCACGCACACGCACACACACACACACACACACACACGCACACACAGGTTAGCAGAGACCGTAGGAGCTGCGTTGCCAGGTTGGTGAGAAGGACGTTTTGAGACACTTTCTGATTGAAATCATCATCTGTATCTTTCTGTGTGAGCTATTAAAGAAGCTGCAAGGAGGAATCTGATTGGCTGATGTTTTCAAACACATTCAAATATTAATTCTGTTGTGAGACTTCAGACTTTGTTACTTACTGATATAGTAACTAACTTACTTACTGTTCTACCTATCGATTTACAGTATTTACCTCATTACTTACATACTTTATCACTTATAGTTATTTATATATTTACTAACAAAGTAATTTACTTAGTCGCCTTTTCACATGTTATCTAATTACTAAATAATAATTACTTACCAATAGTTACCATAGTTACATTGTTCTCGTTTAATTACATAGTTACTTGTTTATCAATTACTTTCTTACACTTTTACTATCTTACTTTTTAACGTAGTTACTGATTTCCTATATACCTGGTAAATTTTGACTGGATATTACATTTGACTTAATCACTTATTATAGTTGTTTATATACTTACTTAAATACCTAGTAATTTATTCACCTAATTACTTACATACATAGTTATTTACGTACCTAGTCTTTGTGGATCATAAACTGTGTGTGTGAGTGTGTGTGTGTGTACGTACTCTGCAGCTTCTTGCTGGGGCTGTCTGCGTGTGTGTGCGTGTGTCTCCGTGGTAGGTAGGGGGAGGGCGTGGGCAGGGGGATGGAGGAGGAGTCGTGCGTCTGCAGTTTGAACCAATGAGGAACGTCGTCCAGCAGAGCCGTCTCTAGCTCGATCAGGATCTGAGGGAGGGACAAGGAGGTGTCAGGACGCACACACATACACAGAGACACACACACACACAGACACGCACACACACAAACACAGAGACACACACACGCACACACAGACGCGCACACACAGAGACACACGCACACGCACACACAGAGACACACACACACGCACACACACACACACACACAAACACAGAGACATGCACGCACAGACGCACACACACACACACACACACACACACACACACACACACACACACACACACACACACACACACACACACACACACACACACACACACACACACACACACACACACACACACACACACACACACACACACACACACACACACACACACACACACACACACACACACACACACAAACCTCTCCCAGGAACTGACTCTCCTCTTCCTGGAGGCGGGGCTGGTCCCACACAGTGATCTCTAACATCCTCTCTCTGAAGTCTCTACGGTGAACGTGTGAATAGATGAACGTCTGGTTCCACTTGGGCTCAGTGCTTTTCTTCACCGTCTTAGTGCGACGTTTGCTCTTATCGCTGCCATGGAAACCACAGGTTACCATGATAATAATAATAGATTATAGTACCATAGATACAATACCATAGATATAAAACCATAGATATAATAAAATAGATAATGTAGACTGACCTCCGATCAGGCAGGAAGTACATCTTGACGTAGGGGTTTCGGGGTCGTCCGTCCGCTCTGGTTGGCAGATCTATGGCTTGGAGGACGTTGACGATCAGCTGATGACCCACTTTATCGTACCACAGCTTGACCTGCACTCACAGAGGAAATAAGTTTACAACACAGGAAGTAAGTTAACAACACAGGAAATAAGTTTACAACACAGGAAGTAAGTAAACAAGACAGGAAGTACGTTAACAACACAAGAAGTAAGTTACCAACACAGGAAGTAAGTAAACAAGACAGGAAGTACGTTAACAACACAAGAAGTAAGTTAACAACACAGGAAGTAAGTAAACGTGAGGCTGCAGAGAACACTCACAGAGAGCTGCCCTGGGAGCACAGAGGGGAGAACCCTCAGGGTTCCTGGACTGGTTGGAGACATGACGGAGATGGAGGGGCGGTCCATCTTCTGAGACTCAAAGGAACTGGAACCAGCTGAGACAAAAACAATCAATCAACCATCAATACACTGGTTAATCACTGCTGGTTAGCTACTGGTTAGCTATCAAAGAACCCTGGATTAACTGGTGACTAACTAGATTAACTGGTGATTAACTGGATTACCTGCAGTAATCCTGAGATTATCTTGTGGTCATTTTGTGATGAATTGATTATTACTAGAACAATTTGGGATTAACTCGTTGATTATTTCCAATGATGTTGTGATTACTTTACTATCAATAGTTCATCTTTATGTTTATGCTAAGCAGTGATTAAAACAGGTAATATTGTTATTATATAATCTGTTTATTTTGAGATCAACTAGTGACTTGTTTACCTGCAGGAATATTAAATTGCACTAAACTCATAAATAACTATGATTAACTGCATTGTTACCTAGTAGAAATAAAATATACTCCAAAAACAAACAAGACTACAGTGAAAAATAACAAATGTTGGAAAAAAGGACATCAAAAGTACACAAAAATGACTCATAAAAGAATAAGTCACAAAAAAAATCACAAATTGACACCAAAAACAGCCAAAATAAGAAACAAATATACAAAACCACAACAAAAACTACACAAATTGGCTCCAAAAACACAAAACACACAAAAAAAACCCCACAAGATTGACAACAAAAATAACAGAAAAAACACACAAATCAACAACAAAAATACACAACATGAGTGAAAAATATACAAAATGACAACAAAAACACACAAACTCTTTGTTGTTTCCTGCGTTAATGCTTTGATTGGTTGTTATTGATCATGTGACTCTCAGATCGAATACAATCATCTTTGTGAAACCACGTCACAGCATTATATTTGGTGTAATACACAAAGACTCACTGGACTCCAGAGGAGGATGGGAGGCCTCGGGAATCCTGGGAGTTTCTCTGAAACAAAGACAAAGTCCCTCAGTGTTTCTAAACGACCACAGGAAGTTCACGAGAGGCTCATCCAATCAGAACAGTCCCCTTGTTACCAAGTTAAATTTACATTATTATATAAGCATATATGAAACATTTAGTCACCAAACACTGCAAGGCCAAGACAAAAAAATAAATATAAACAAGATTATTCATATATTTTCTTTTTTGGTTTTGTTTTGGGAGGGGGGGGTGTTAGGGTTCTTAAAAAACTCAAATAAAAAGCTGAAAACAAGCAAATCGTTTGGGTGAAAAAACATTTTTAAAAAGTGGAGAAAAAAAAGAAGTTGGAAGAAAAAGACAAAAAAAACAGTTGGAAGAAGCAGAAAAAAACTAAACGCCAGAGTTAATCATGGAGTTCCACAAGGTTCAGTTTTAGGACCAATACTCTTTACATTATATATGCTTCCACTAGGTAACATTATCAGAGAACATTATATAAATATCTATTGCTATGCAGATGATACACAGCTTTATCTCTTAATGAAATCAGATGAAACTCATCAGTTATTAAAACTCCAGGTTTGTCTTAATGACATCACATCCTGGATGAGTCGTAACTTTCTCCTTCTTAACCAGGATAAAACCAAAGTGATTTTATTTGGTCCAAAACACCTCAGAGATAAATTATCAGAGCAAATAGTGTCTCTGGATGACATTTCTCTGTCACCTAGCAACCACAGTAAAAAACTTATCTTTGATACTGACTTATCCTTTAATTCTCATATTAAACAAATCACAAGGACAGCCTTCTTCTACCTCTGTAATATCTATAAAATCAGGAATATCTTGACCCAGAGTGATGCTGAAAAACTAATCCATGCATGTGTTACATCTAGATTAAATTATTGTAACTCTATACTGTCAGGATGTCCTAGTAACTCACTAAAAAGTCTCCAGTTAATTCAGAATGCTGCAGCTAGAATACTAACAGGTACTAACAGTAGAGAACATATTTCTACAGTATTGGCTTCTCTTCATTGGCTTCCTGTAAAATCTAGAATAGAGTTTAAAATCCTCCTGTTAACATACAAAGCTCTACATGATCTAGCACCTGTGTATCTATAGAGACCTGTTAGTGCCCTATCGTCCAGGTAGATCACTCTGCTCTCAGTCTTCTGGAAGTTCCTAAAGTGTCTAGAAGTAGAACAGGAGGAAGAGCGTTCAGCTACCAGGCTCCTCCCCTT
The DNA here is from genome assembly GCF_900634775.1 of Gouania willdenowi. Lineage (NCBI taxonomy): Eukaryota > Metazoa > Chordata > Actinopteri > Blenniiformes > Gobiesocidae > Gouania > Gouania willdenowi. The sequence goes on from NC_041044.1 coordinate 44,729,638, forward strand.
TGAAACCAGCTCCCAGTCTTAATACGTGAGGCTGCTACTCTCTCCACCTTTAAAAATAACCTGAAAACTGACTTATTTACTAAAGTGTATACTCGTACTTCTCCATTGTGTAGAAGCCAGGGCTGTTAATGAGCTACTTGTAAATATCAGGCTATTGGAGATCTGGTCATGTTGTCGGGTTGTTTTTCCATGAACCTTGAGGTGTTTGGTATGAACATATTCCATTGACCTTTGGCTCTAATCTGCTGAAATATTCATACAACATTGAGTAAAACCTTCGTGTTGTAAATAGTGGTTGTCAGGCAAATGTATAGCCCTCTTAAAATGGCGGAAGGCATTGCTAAGGCAAATGTCCCGGTTGATGATGTCACCGCGAAAAGGTGTATTGAGGAGGAGCACATCACTTCCGCCTTGTTCCTGTGGGAAAATAAGACTGTTACATGTTGATGCAGGGACCAGTAGTAGTGGGGCCCCATTAGGGAGGTTCCTGACGTATCAATGTAACATGTCAAGTTTGTCACACTGATATCTGCCGTCTGTCGGGGCCCCTACTAGCAACTAGCTAGTGACTACTCAAAAAGGGCCCTGTGCAGGGGATTTTTGATGCTCTGTCGCTGCAGCGTCTCAAAGCAGTTTCATTATTTTGTCATTGAAATTGACTGTCAGCCGTCCCTTGGGGGCCCCCTTCAGCTGGGGGCCCTAGGCAGTCGCCTGTGTTGCCTACCCTGTTGCAACGCCTCTGCTCGTAAATATCCAAATATCACAACCCTAACCCTAACCCCTAAACTGACTTAGCTTTTACTAATAGGCCAGAAAGGATCATGAAGTCATTTAATATGCTCACTGGATTGTCTGATCACAATTTTATAATCTAGAAAATTATGTCTAGAAAATTAAATAACCACTGGCTGCTACTGAATTTTTTAAAATACCTAAACATGAACAAAAGCACTGAAGTCCACTACACCTGGTTTCCCTCCCCAGGTCCAGGACCAGGTCTCCTCACACAATAGGACTGTTTAGGATTTATTTCAGCAGTTTTCTGGTTCTGCTCCTGTTCTCATTCAGTCTGTGGATGTTTTAGCTCCTAAAAAGCTGCTATTAAATATGCATTGTGTTGACTTGTATATGAACTGTAAGTATAATAAATAAACAAATGTGCTTCATATACCCATTTATGTTTTAATTTAGGCTGTATTATTATTATTATTATTATTAGCAGTGCTAGCTTAGCATAGCCACATCGCGTAATGAGCCAATTATCATGATGAACACAAGCCTATATAGACAAAAACACATACATAAGTTTACCTTAAAGAAAATACATACATCCAAGCAGTGTTTGGAATAACGGCGTTTAAAGTAACGGCGTTTGTTTTTCAGTAACAGGGTAATCTAACTAATTACTTTTTACGCCGTTACAACGCCGTTATCATTTCTGAACGTTAAATGCGGTGCGTTACATGCATTGATGAAATAAAATGTTATCCAAAAGCATCCCCGGCTTCTGATTCGACTGTTGTGATGAGGCGGGCTAAAAACAAGGTGAGCGATTATGATTGGCTAAGGCGGCGCGCGCACGCACGCACGCACGCACGCACGCACGCACGCAATGAATTGAAATCAACTGAAAGCAAAAAGTAAAAAAAATAAACTAATAATAATGAAAAGGTTAAAACATTTTTTTTTGTTTTTAAAAACCTCAAATATAAAATTGAAAACAAGCAAAACAAGTTGGAATAAATGAAGAAAAAATTACAGTTGGATGAAGTCAAAAAAACTAAACGTAAAGCAAAAAGTTAAAAATAAACCTGTTTCTCGTGCTTTTCACAGTAAAATTAAGAGTTTTTTTTCCATCTTTGTCACAGTTTGTCACTGTACATCTGGTGCTAAACTTTCCAACATTCTGAGCGCTGATGGTTTCTTCAGCACTTTGCTGATGTCAGTGTTACAGATGATGTGGTTTCCCTGCTAAGTGGAGACCATGGAGGTCAGTTTCTGTGCTTGTGTTGTTTTAGTGAAGCACTCTGTTTAGATGAGCCAATCACAGTAAACCTGCTCACCCAATCGGCCTCGACACCACAATCTCCACTTGTGGCGCCGCCTTGGACTCCAGGATGATGTTGTAAACTTCCTTCTTAGTGGCGCCCGGCAACGACTTCCCGTTCCATTGCAACACCTCATCACCTAAAGACGAGCGAGAAAAAAACACACTTTTAATTATCAATCATTCACAGAATCTACAGACATGAGCAACTGACAGCCCTCGGCCTCATTAGTGGTTAATGCACAAAATAAAAGTAGAAACACACAAGATGTCTACAAAATACACACAAGGACAATTAAAATACAAAACAACAAACACACACATAATGACTCGAAAAACAAGACAAGAATACACAAAACAACAAAACAATACATATAAAGACTTAAAAAATTACAAAAACACAAAACAACACAAAAGTAATAAAAGAGAATACACAAAGCAACAGCAAAAATACACAAAATGACAAAAAAACATCTGTCACGGAGAGAGCTGTGACGCTCACACTATAGGTAGTGAGCACAGTCAGCTTAAAGCTGCGCTTGAATTAAAAAAAAAGATTCTTATTAGAGTCATATTGTATATTGTAAAAGTAATTATTTCTGAAAAAAAATTGTACGTCTGCCGCGATGAATAGTGAAGCGTGTGCACGTTGCGAACTTGTTTTCAGTCTTGGACTAACTTTGGACGCACAAATGTCTGTTTTCCTTCTAGACGGGTCATCTAATGTTCCTCTTTCCTTTATTTTGTGTGCATCCTTTTACCGGTAGTACACGTTCAGCTCTCGTGCGCAATTTCGTGCACTTCTGTGAGAGGAGGAAACTGGGAGGTATTACCAGAGTGGGGGACGGGATTTATGGTTCAAATTCAGCCACGCCCCTCTGTCATGGTTCAAGAATCAGGTCGTGCAGCTTTAACATCTGTTGACTTGTTGCTACTGCCATCATCATTGTTCTGGTTTCTCTTTAATAAGCATGTTACTGGTCAAACAGCATTAGTGTTTGTTTGTTAGCAGCTAACTCACCACCATACTGACAGCAGCACTTCCAGGTTTGCAGGAAACCAGAAGGATTAAACCAAGTCATGTAAATAGGGGTGTTTGGTGGGCTGGTGTTGGGACAAACCATTTGTACAGGGGTGTTTGTGTGATTTTTGTTTGTTATGGATTTTTTAAAACATTGGTGGTGAATGAATCAACATTAATTTATTATGGATGCTTGGATAATTCATGTTTTGTTGTTTATGAGAATTTATTTTGTTACTGAGTTAATTTATTTTAGATTGGGGTTGGTTTGCCTGTGGGAGGAGCTACAGGTAGTGACTGCCTATAAAGGAGGCCCAGCCTCAGTTGGAGGAGGAGCCCTGAGTGAGCAGAACTATTTAAGCTGACAGTAAAACATTTAAATAGAAGATAAAGTAAATATGTTCAGCATTTGTAAAATATAGCCCAATGCTCTTTTCTTTTGTGTTTGCTCAGTTTATGGTTTATTGTTTTTGGGGATTCACTGTAAATATGTTACACCAACCAAAAAAGAAAAATAAACAGAAAAAGTCTAAACTGAATCCAGAGAGGTATTTCATCAGTGTTCTTAATAAAGCCAGGCCTAGGTTTAAACCTGATTTAAAGCCGACTGTGACCACGCCCCCTTTTCCCATTCCATCAAACTCTTCTCAGCTCTCCAGCTCAGCCAATCAGCTGACAGTGTTTAATTAAATACACGTCTTTATAAGACCCGTGAGATCGATCACAGATTTAATGATTATAGACGTGAGGGCACATGTGCTGCAGCTTTTACTGAATAAACAGCCAATAGAAACAGGAAGTGACATCATCTGTTACTGAGCAGTGAAAATAAAGGACAGACACATTTAAAAAGTAGTAAAGGGTTAAAGATGGTGTTATCTAGTCAATGTATCACAAAAAACAACTGATCATGTGAGTTTGATAAGTTTTAGGCGATGAATACACACGTATCCCTATAGGGATATTATTATTACTGATGGTTTAAATACATAAAGACTGATTAAAATTAAACTCATTAAAAGTAAGGGACACATTAAACACATAATAAGACTATGATTCTATCGTCATTTGTATCAATTTAAAATTATATTAAAACATTTCAGAATCAGAATCCTTTTATTGTCATTGTTACTCTTTAGATGCACAACAAAATTAAAAAAACAGCAGCGCTCGTAAAAATAATTGTGAACAGCAGAAGATAGTGCAAAGATAATTAGTGCAAAAAACATTGAATCAAAGTCAAAAACTGCAAAATAAAATAAAATAGAATAGAATAGAATAGAATAGAATAGAATAGAATAGAATAGAATAGTGCAGGACATTATAATCTTAAAAAAACTGTACAGTCCCCAGATGATATTTACAAGAAAACAGGGGTATAAAAACAGCAGATTCAGGGTTTGTTGAGGTTTGAGGCGTTCAGGGCAACAACAGCTCTTGGGTAGAAACTGTTTTTTCGTCTGTTTGTTTTGTTTTTTTTATTGCCCTGAAACGCCTCCCTGAGGGCAGAAGTTGGAAGAGGTGGTGACCAGGGTGTGAGGGGTCCCTAAGGATGTTGTGGGCTCTCCTGAGGCAGCAGGTGTTGTATATGTCTTCCAGGGATGGGAGAGGGCAGCCAATCAGTCTCTGGGAGGTGTTTATGATCCTCTTCTTCCTGTCTGCTGTGGTGCAGCTGGTAAACCACAGCGAGATGCCGCAGCTCAGCACCGACTCCACCGAGCAGCGGGAGAAGCACAACAAGAACTCAGATATTAAGTTGTTCTTCCTGAGGATCCTCAGAAAGTAGAGTCTCTGTTGTGTCTTCTTCAGGATCACTGTGGAGTTAACGGTCTGATGTGGATGCCCAGGAATCTGAAGTCTGACACCATCTCCACCCCATCCCCATTTATGGTGATTGGTTGAATGTCCGGTTTACACCTCCTGAAGTAGACGATCAGTTCCTTCGACTTGGAGGTGTTCAGGGTGAGGTTGCTGGTGGTGCACCATTCTGACAGACTCTCCACCTCCACCCTGTAAGCCGTCTCATCTCCTCCTGAGATGAGCTTCAGCACCGTGGTATCATCTGCATGATGGTGTTGCTCGGGTGGATGCAGAGGGTGTAGAGTAGGGGGCGTAGTACAAAGCACTGTGGAGAACCGGTGAAGGTGCTCAGTGCTGAGGACAGGTGGTGTCCTACTCTCACCCTCTGGGAGCAGTCTGTCACGAGGTCCATAATCCAGTTGCAGATGTTGTGGGAGAGACCCAGATCCTCCAGCTTGCCTACCAGTGCACCGCTTGGCTTTGTAGGCAAAACTAGTGGGGGTCAAGTGTGGGCGGCAGGCACGATATGATGTGACTCTGGACCAGTTTCTCAAAGCACTTCATGATGATGGAGGTGAGTGCCACTGGTCGGCTGCTGATATTGTCCTTTTTATCATTTATCATTTACCATGATATTCTGTTTCATTTCCTTTTAAAATACCATATTAAGGCGGTATTTAAAAAACAGAAGTCTTTTTGACTCCTTTTTCCTTTTGTAGATCTTTATTGAGTGTTTTAAAGCGTCACTAAATAACTTCTTTCAAAATGATGACGTGGTTTCATGAGAGTGAGTCAGCAGATTAAACCAAGCCTGCTGCTTAAATCTGGTCAAGAGCAGGTTTGACCCACGGACTGTGTTACTATGGTAACCAAGGTGTTTTCTCTTTGATAAAACCACTGTTACAGTTAGAACCCGGCTTAACTGAGCCAGACTCTCAGGTTAAAGCTAGACGTAGCCCTGAGCTGGGTTTGATGAAATACCCCTCTGTGTGCAGCAGGTTAGCTGTAGAGGCTAAATCACCATGGTTACAGGTTAGCTGTAGAGGCTAAATCACCATGGTTACAGGTTAGCTGTAGAGGCCAAATCACCATGGTTACAGGTTAGCTGTAGAGGCTAAATCACCATGGTTACAGGTTAGCTGTAGAGGCTAAATCACCATGGTTACAGGTTAGCTGTAGAGGCTAAATCACCATGGTTACAGGTTAGCTGTAGAGGCCAAATCACCATGGTTACAGGTTAGCTGTAGAGGCCAAATCACCATGGTTACAGGTTAGCTGTAGAGGCTAAATCACCATGGTTACAGGTTAGCTGTAGAGGCTAAATCACCATGGTTACAGGTTAGCTGAAGAGGCTAAATCACCATGGTTACTTGTCCTAGGTAAACTTGGCTGGCTTTTGTTCAACCGACTCTGGGATAAGTTTATTCAGGATAAAATAATTCCAGGCTTTATCATCTATCCTGGTTTAGTGCAACACCCCCAGGAAACAAACAACATGAAACGCCAAAACATCACAACGACTCCTAAAACACAAAAAAACACAAAACAACACCAAAAATACACATCAATGACTCAAGAAACACGAAATAACAACACAAATACACAGAATGACACTAAAACACAATCACACAAAACAACAACAAAAAATACAAAATTAGAGAAAAATCTAAAAAATGACAACGAAAATGAAACATGGATGTTGATCATGTGACCCTGAGATCAGTCCCTGCTGTGATCAAAGTTGTGATCTCTGCCGTGATTGGACGGTGTGTGTTGTGTCTGCCGACGTCTTTCCTCTTTTTTTCTGCCATTTGTTACGTTTCTTTTTACACGTTGCCATGTTTTATTTTCTCTGTAGACGCGTAATGAGCTAAATATGAGTCAACTTTCAGATGTTTCTGTATAAATCTGTGTGTGTGTAGCGCTGTGTGTCAGCAGCTAATGTGTGTATCCCGTCTCGTGTGGTTTACGTACCTGCTCGCAGGTGTCCCACCACGTCTGCTAGGCTGCCCTTCTTCACTTTAGTGATGAAGGCTCCGAGTCGTCCCACCGCCGTCATCTTCCCCCCGACAACCTACACACACACACACACACACACACACACACACACACACACACACACAATAAACCAGGTTTACGAAGTGGAAAATCAAGGTTAATCCCATCGTATCAATGCACGAGTGACATAGGCAATGTTTACCACAGGGGGCGGGGCCACAAACATGTGACTGACATGAGAATAATTACCAATCAGAGTTTGTGTATTTCTTTCCTCATTTGTTGTGTTTTTTAAGTCGTTCTGTGTATTTTGTTGTTGTTTTGTATGTTATTAATCATTTTTGTGTTTGTTTCATATCTTTTTCTGTTATTTGTGTGTATTTTTGTAGTTATCTTTTGGGTTTTTGGAGTAATTTTGTGTGTTTTTGATGTCCTATTGTTGTTGTTTTGCAAGTTTTGTAGGCAATCTCACTGTCAATATTTAGAATATAATTGTGCACACCAAATTTCCACGGCCTCCAGCGGGTGCAATTCGGCCACTAGCCAAAAACAAACCACATATTTGGACTCGGGCGAAGCAGACCTTTCCTCTCGTTTGGCCCAATCCCAATTTTAGAAGCACTATCGATGCTGGAGCCGCTTTCACGTTGCTCTCTCCAAGAGACACAGTAAGGAGGTGGCGCCCTTCTTACGTGTGGGCGTGGTTCCAGCGCCTGTAACTGACACACCCCCAGTGTCTCAGAGTATTTTGAATCATTTTGTGTCTTTTTGTTGTTGTTTTGTGTGTTTTTGGAATTATTTTGTGTATTTTTGTTGTTTTGTATGTTAGGAATCATTTTGTGTAGTTTTCTTGTTATTTTGTGTGTTTTTAATCATTTTGTGTATTTTTTGTTGCTTAGTGTGTTTCTTGATTCATTCTGTGGACTTTTGTAGTCATCTTGTGTGTTTTTTGGAGTAATGTGTCTTTCTGTTGTTGTCATTTTGTGTATTTTTCTGTATCTTAGCATGTTTTTTTCTTTAGACATGTGTGTTCATTTTGGGGATGCTCAAAGTCAGCCCAAGGGCGACGTGTGGCCCCCACACCGCGTGTTGCCCTATAGCGTTGGTATAAACCATCTGAGTTGACATACGTACCTTCAGGCCGAGCAGCGAACCCGCCTCACGGGCCACAGCGGCCGAGCGTTTGCTGAGCGTGATCCGTCCAATCAGGTGGTCTCCTTCTCTGGATGGTTGCCATGACACCGGGTGCTACAGAGATGCAGGAGCAAAGGGAGCAGATGGAGCAGAGGTTAGAGGCGTAAAGACGTGTTTCTATGAAAGTAAAGACAGAACATGGAGTCACTCACGTGCCACACTGCAGGATCCAGAGGGTGACAGTCCCAGTCTCCTACAGCCAGAAAATAAACGTTTATACATTTGTTTATGTTCTAGAGTAGGTCGAGAACAAAGAGGAAGTTTGTGTGGAAGTATATGAAGCCTCCATGGGAACTTAAACATGGGAGTTTTTCAAAATATTCAAAAATATTAACTTTTCATGGGAATTCTTTTTTGGAATAAACCTGAAACTGGGAATTTAAATAATAATTAGAGACTTTGTAAGTCATTAATCTAAATGAAAGCAACATTTTCCCAATTTCAATGTATTTTGGTAAATGATGTAAATTTGCTAAATATTGTTTATTATTTCATCACTGAGTGATACTGTGTAATATGAATAAAGAAATTATGATTGCATTGTTCACAAAGCACTAACTTATATTTAACTAAAATATATTCATGCTTTTCTGGATTTTTTGTAAACTTCCTAAAACAAATGTGTTTTTGTATTAAAATAATAAAAACATCACTTAGTCCATAGAAATGTAAACTGAACAGTGTAAAATTGTTAGAATATCTGTGGATATCATGAAATAAACAGAGCAACTGATGAAGATGATGAATTTAGTTTGAAACTGTTTTTATTTAAACTAAACAACTTCTCTGGTTCTCCTGTGTTTCTTGTGTTGTGTTCTGTGCATTAGTATTATGGGTATACCAGGAACTTATGCAATTAAAAAAGTTCCACGCTGTTTGGAGAAAAAAAAAGCGCCGTCTTTTTTACAGTGTGTGGTCTGGAGGAGTAGAAGATGGAATTGGTGACTTTTCTGCTTGAAAGGTAATTACTGCTGCTTGATTTACATTATGTTTGATATGTAATTGTTACACTAGAACTATGTAGTGTATGTGTTGTTCATGTGCACACAGCAGCCTCCGTTTGGGTGCTGTAAGTGACACTGTGTTGTTGCTGCTGTTGCTAGAATCTGGTGTGTGCACATTGAGAGAGAGAAGCGCTGCAATAATATTCTTTGAACAGAGCATGTTATATTACTGTGATGTTGCTGTTGGACTAACGTTAGCTTGTTAGCTCCTCTGAGGGAGGGACTTTGGAAAGTTTGGAGGCAGGGCAAGAGAGCAGCGGGGACAGAGGAGGAGAGAGAGATCTGAGAGTCGTGGACGGCACCTTTAAAGTCCCAGCACTAATATATAATACCACAAATTGAAATAGTTTGACTAAAATGCGAAGTGTTGGACAAGGAATAATCAACAGCACGACTTCATACCATAAAAATTAGTTTTTAGCTGAAAAAAGTAGTTAGGAGGTTTATTAGTTACACTTTAACAGGGACATTCAATATAGTTTAGCATCATCTAAAATCATAAGCAGTTTCTTCATAACTGCGATCAGGGCGACCCCCCACCAAAGGGGAAAAATGTGACAGTTCAAGACAGTTTGAGCTGCTCTCTGTCATTGTCCAATCAGCGCAGAGCCGTACTCCATGAAGTACCGCCCCTTTTGGGCGGTCTCAGTCAAATTGAGAAGCACATTTAACTGTGCACTTCAGGCCATGCCAACGGTTTGAACAGCCTACTGCCTTTCTCTATCCTTAGAAGCATCGAAAGTCACCTGTGAAAACTGGTTTTTAAAGATGGGCGCACCCCTACATCAGCCCTATATCACCCCTACATCACCCCTATTTAACCCCTATATCATCCCTACATCACCCCTATTTAACCCCTACATCATCCCTATTTAACCCCTACATCATCCCTACATCACCCCTATTTAACCCCTACATCAGCCCTACATCACCCCTATTTAACCCCTACATCATCCCTACATCACCCCTATTTAACCCCTACATCATCCCTACATCATCCCTACATCACCCCTATTTAACCCCTACATCATCCCTACATCACCCCTATTTAACCCCTACATCATCCCTACATCACCCCTATTTAACCCCTACATCATCCCTACATCACCCCTATTTAACCCCTACATCAGCCCTACATCACCCCTATTTAACCCCTACATCATCCCTACATCACCCCTATTTAACCCCTACATCATCCCTACATCACCCCTATTTAACCCCTACATCATCCCTACATCACCCCTATTTAACCCCTACATCAGCCCTACATCACCCCTATTTAACCCCTACATCATCCCTACATCACCCCTATTTAACCCCTACATCATCCCTACATCATCCCTACATCACCCCTATTTAACCCCTACATCATCCCTACATCACCCCTATTTAAGCCCTACATCAGCCCTACATCACCCCTATTTAAGCCCTACATCATCCCTACATCACCCCTATTTAAGCCCTACATCAGCCCTACATCACCCCTATTTAACCCCTACATCATCCCTACATCACCCCTATTTAAGCCCTACATCATCCCTACATCACCCCTATTTAACCCCTACATCATCCCTACATCACCCCTATTTAACCCCTACATCATCCCTACATCACCCCTATTTAACCCCTACATCATCCCTACATCACCCCTATTTAACCCCTACATCATCCCTACATCATCCCTACATCAGCCCTACATCACCCCTATTTAACCCCTACATCAGCCCTACATCACCCCTGTTTAAGCACTACATCAGCCCTAAATCACCCCTATTTAAGCCCTACATCATCCCTACATCATCCCTACATCACCCCTATTTAACCCCTACATCATCCCTACATCACCCCTATTTAACCCCTACATCATCCCTACATCACCCCTATTTAACCCCTACATCATCCCTACATCACCCCTATTTAAGCCCTACATCAGCCCTACATCACCCCTATTTAACCCCTACATCATCCCTACATCACCCCTATTTAAGCCCTACATCATCCCTACATCACCCCTATTTAACCCCTACATCATCCCTACATCATCCCTACATCAGCCCTACATCACCCCTATTTAACCCCTACATCAGCCCTACATCACCCCTGTTTAAGCACTACATCAGCCCTACATCACCCCTATTTAACCCCTACATCAGCCCTACATCACCCCTATTTAAGCCCTACATCACCCCTATTTAAGCCCTACATCAGCCACACATCAGTCCTGCACATGCTCATAAAGCCTCTACTTTAATTGGAGAGTCATGATTTGGTGGATTTAGGTCAGTGGCCCACAAACACGTCCAATCAAATCCAACGCTAGTTAGCACGCCACAGAGCTAGCTCCTGGAGTGACTTTGGGCACCAAAGCATGTTAGCTTGTGGTGGTGTGAGGTCAGTGGAGGTCAAAGGAGGATGTTTCTAGATGTTTTAATCCAGATTAGCATAACGCAGGAAGTGATGATGGACTGGGATTATTAGCAGTTTGTCACGATTCAAACAGCTAGCACAGCTCACTGATAAGATAGCATAAGGTCAATTGTTCCTTTTTATTTCTAGAAACACTGCTTTGATTTAAAAATCATCTTTATTGTTTTCACCTTTTTAAATTATGTATTTTTTGATTTTCAAATAATTGTTCAAATCTAAAAATATCACTGAATGTTGTCAAGATGTTCTTTATTGGGAATAAATACTTTTTTTGATTGATAAAAAATGGAAATATTGTTATTATTATTAAACATTTTATTGTTTTTACAAAATCAAACAGATGTTTCTAGAAAATGTCACATTTACACACAAAATCTGACCTTTTATGTAAATATCTCTATGACACTGACTAAACCCTCACCCATGTTTAAGAACAATATCACACATTTACAACATATTTATCACCAAATAATAACAATAAACCATTCCTGTTTCAGGAAGTTCATTTTGTATTTTCCGTCTGTTTTCCACAATAGATAAAGTTATAGATGTTGAGAAAAGTACGGGTGGACTGACCTTTCTCGCTGACGCTCTCCATGTCCACGTCGTCACAGCTGGTGTACTCTGGAGTGGAGCCGCCCTCGTCCTCTGAGCTGCTGACGGACATCTGCCTCCGGTTCGCGCTGCGCTGGCTCTTGTACGACCTTGGTGGGGGTGGCCGCAGAGACTCCAACTGCTCAGAGCTCTGGGAGTCCTTCCTCAGCAGGGCGTCCCCTCCGTTGTCCGGCCTAACTAGGCCCCCAACGGGCGGCGCCCCTCCTCCTCCGACCCCTGCGGTCCTTTTCACGGAGAACGCCCGGTGGTTGTCCGTGAGAACCTTGCGGTCCGACTCCGTGCTCCTCCTGGACAGGCGGTTCTCGGGCACCTCTCCGGGCTTGCCCCCCTCCACGGATCCCAGTCCCACCTCGTTGATGGCAAGGTCGCTATGGCGTCGCTCGTGCCGTACCTTAGACACTTTGGCGTGCATCCTCATCTCCTGCTCCTCCTTCTGCGGTTTGACGGGGTACCTGGCCAGGTTGGGGTCGCTCCTGTAGCGGTTCTGGAACTCTTCCTCCCGCCGCCGTCGCTCCCTCTGCTCCTCCTCGTCCGGGCGCCTCCTGCGGGCGTCGTTTCGACCCAGGTTCTCATCCCCGTCTTCGTAGTCCTGAGAATGGATCTTCTCCAGCCGGCGCCGAACCCCGGATCTCCCCCCCGTGGGGCCCGTCCGTTCCTCCAGCGACGAATGAGACTGAAGCTTCCCGGCAGGTCTCCGCCCACTGCCACGCCCCACGCCATCTTTACCATTTTGTTCATGGAGGGAAACCGGTCTCTTCCTAGATCAGAGGACAACCATTCATCAAGAAAACATTTCTCTCAGGCAATCTACAGAGACGGCAACTTTTATCACATCACGATCAGAAAACTGTTATTATTTCAGATCTGAGGGTCACATGATCATCATTCACCTCATCATTAGAATAATGACCAATCAGAACACAGGAAACAACTAAGGCTTTTCCTTGCCGTGTTGTGTATTTTTCCATAATTTTGTGTTTTGTTTTGCTTTTTTTGTGAATTTTGTGTCATTTTGTGTATTTTTAGTAGGGATGTAACGATTCACTCAACTCCCGATATGATTCGATTCACGATACTGGGTTCACGATACGATTCTCTCACGATTTATTTTACAAAATGCGACTGTAGACAAAATACTGTATTATTTTCCTTTTATTTTTCATTGTCAAAAGAATTCCTTGATAAACTATTCAAAACAATGCAATTTAACTAAAAATAAATCTTGAATTAAATAAATAAAGGAATAATACAAATGAAAATGAAGACTATTAATTTAAATTCTGGTTCTATAATAAACAATGCAAAACTGCATAATAATTATTTTTCTTTTTAAAAGTGCAACTGAAAATGTATTTTGTGCCTTAACAATTGGACTTTTAAAAAAAAAAAAAAAAAAAAAAACGTGATTACACTGATTTACGTCATATTTGACCGAGTCAAATTCCTCGTGTGTACAACATACACTTGGCGAATAAAGATGATTCTGATTCTGATTCTGATTTGTTTGGACCAGCAGAGGGCACTGGTAACACAGTGGTCGGGTGGCATGCAGATATCTTGCAGTGAAGAAGAGAAGCTATGCTAGCAGACAGAGCTAATAGAAAAACGTGACTTTTACAGATATTCAAGTAATATTACAGATATTCTTTCGGTGCTAAAGGGGTAATGAATCATTTATTAACATGTTTAAGAGTAGAAGGCGGCCAGAAAGAAAGTATTAGCAGACTCCGCCCGCCGCCTACACTTGTGGATAGTGACCTCTGCAATTTTCAGAAAATCGATATCAACCGTGATATCTATGAATCGATTTTTAACTGCCTTACGATTAATCGTTACATCCCTAATTTTTAGTGTTGTTTTGTGCAGTTTTGTTTTAGTGCCGTGTAGTTTTGGCATCATTCTGTGTATTTTTAATGTCATTTTGTAAATGTTTCTAATTTTTCATGTTTTTGTTGTAATTTAGTGTTTTTTGAGTCATTGATGTGTATTTTTGGTGTTGTTTCATATACAGTATTTGTTAGTTATTTTATTGTATATTTGTTGTCATCCTGTGTGATATTGAGTAAACTTGTGTGTTTTTTTGTGCGTCTTCAGAGAATGTCAGTCCCACCTGAACTAAAAGAAATAAAATGATGACCGGGATTGAGTGAACTGGATGATCCCCATCTGTAACTCGTATCTATATTTACTAAATCATCTCAGTTGAATCAGGAACAAATATACGAGCAGATTAAAGTCGTGCAGCGGCAATGAATCCTCACCTAACCCGTCGGACGCTTGAAAACAAAGGGATTGACTCGAAGGCCTCCTAAGACTCAAAGCTGTGACCCAGCTTCTAGTCGAGCTTTTTTAACCGAGGGGGTTTAATACAGCACAGGATCATCGGTAAATGGTGCGTAAAATAAGTCAGATGCCGTGTTTTGGAGATTTTATATCCAAGAGTATTGTAATCACAAATACTTTGTTATTCTACTTAAGGAGGTAGTATATCTTTATAGAAATATCTGAACTTTATACTCTTTAGATTTGAGAAATACCCTCATTACTTACTTTAACTTTACAGAGGATCAAAAAAAATGTGATGTGCGTTGCCAGGTTGGGTTTCTTGTGTCTAAAGGAGGAAGTTTATGTGATTGTTTTCTGTGCATAATTATCAGCTTTATCTGGCAACATGGAGCGGACAACTGTCGTAAAACAGACATTTTGTATGTATGTTTATGTATTTGTACATATGTGTATGTATTTACATATTATACATAAACATACATATTCATACACATACATATATAATGTATTTATATATATATATGTATGTTTATTTATTTACATATTAGTATGTGTATGGTTATGTATTTATATATGTGTATGTTTCAGTGATCGACCGATTCATTTCTCCCGGCCGATTTAATCGGCCAATTTTTGCGTGTTTTACGTGTATCGGCATCGGTCGATGAGGGCTGCTGCGTTGGCCGATCCCATTATATACAGAGAGCCCTCCACAGGCTGCTGCTGGAGAGAGCAGAGCCCCTCCCCCACTAGGAGAGCTCTGGAGGAAGGTTCAATACAATGATAAGTTTTAAACTTTAAAAGCATCATTTAACTGTTTAACTTAGCTGAAATATTACCATACAGTTTAAAAGTGGAAACACAAATACATGCTCTACATGTGTTTCGCTTGAAACTATACGCTAAGCAAGTTTATGGGTCCAAATGGTAAACGGGAATGGCGAATGCCTCGTCTATAAAACTGCTCGCCATTGTGGCTATATGTATTCATACGGTAGCTGTTACGAACACTGGTCATAGGATTAAGTAATGCCGACGTTGTTCCGTGGTGTTGTCGGCATTGCAGTTGTTTTTAGCGAGCTGGCTGGACGTGTGTGTGTTTCTCCCTCCCTCTCTGCGTCTAATCAGCGAGGTCTCCATCCAACTACTAACCAGGACCAGATCTGCTTAGCTTCAGAGATCTAACCAGATTGGTCAATGACAGGATGTATGTATTTTGTTACTATGTGCAATAGTGTGTGTCATTTTATTTATGCTTAAATATATATTTTCAGAAAGTATATGTATGTTTACATATCTGTTTTTATTTTTACTTGTTCTACATTACCTGTTTTTAATATTTGTTAAATATTTTTTACTTGTCGTTCTACATCACCTTTGTTAATTTGAATAAATGTTCCTTTTTTTAAATTGAGACTTGTACCATTTGTTATTATCATTGTGTAATTTTTATGATGTAAATTGAGGGAGCAAAAGTAGGATCGGCTCAAGAAAGTCGGCACTCCGTATCGGTCATCGGCTAAGGCTGATGGAAAAAAAATTGGTATCGGCATCGGCCCTAAAAAACCATATCGGTCAATCCCTAGTATCAGAATCAGAATCAGAAATGTTTTATTTGCCATGTACAGTTTTAAGGACAGTACAAGGAATTTGACTTGGTGGTTGGTGCACAAAACAAACAACAAAAAGAAATAAAAACAAAACAACAAAGAACAACCCAGCAACAATAATAATAATAATAATGATAAATATAAAGGATGAGGGATAAATAAAGAATAGATAGAGAATAAAGGATAAATAGGATAAATATAAATATATATATACAGTGCAGCAGATATCAAGCTGGTGGAGGTGGTGATCGGGTGGGGGGGGTTCAGTGGGTGACTTGGGGTGTGTTCATGTGGATGGAGGCAGAGGGAAAGAAGCTGTTTTTGTGTCTGGAGGTTCTGGTCCTGATGGACCGAAACCTCCTACCAGAAGGGAGAGATTGAAACAGTTTATGACCGGGGTGGGAGGGGTCGGCCACAATCTTTCCTGCACGCCTCAAAATCCTGGAGGCGTACAGGTCCTGGAGGGAGGGCAGATTGCAGCCGATGACCTTCTCTGCAGAGTGGATGATACGCTGCAGTCTGGCCTTGTCCTTGGCCGTAGCTGCAGCGTACCAAATGGTGATGGAGGAGCAGAGGATGGACTGGATGATGGAGCTGTAGAAGTTCACCATCATCTTTGTTGGCAGACTGAACTTCTTCAGCTGCCGCAGAAAGTACATCCTCTGCTGAGCTTTTTTGATAAGGGAGCTGATGTTCAGCTCCCACTTGAGGTCCTGAGTGATGATGGTCCCCAGGAAGCAGAAGTACTCCACAGAGCTCACTGTAGAGTCTCCCAGGGTGAGGGGGGTGAGGGGGGCTGGGTTCTTCCTGAAGTCTGCTATCATCTCCACTGTCTTTAAAGCATTGAGCTCCAGGTTGTTCTGGCTGCACCAGGACACCAGCCGGTCTGTCTCCCACCTGTAGTCAGACTCGTCTCCATCAGCGATGAGACCGATGATGGTCGTGTCGTCTGCAAACTTCAGGAGTTTGACCGACTGGTGAGAGGAGGTGCAGCTGTTGGTGTACAGGGAGAAGAGCAGAGGAGAAAGAACACAGCCCTGAGGAGATCCAGTGCTGATGGTCCGGGGAGCAGAGATGGTTTTTCCCAGCTTCACGTGCTGCTTCCTGTCAGACAGGAAGTCTGTGATCCACCTGCAGGTGGAGTCTGGCACGTTCAGCTGGGAAAGCTTGTCCTGAAGGAGAGCTGGGATTATTGTATTAAAAGCAGAGCTGAAGTCCACAAACAGGATCCTGGCGTAGGAGCCTGGGGAGTCCAGGTGCTGGAGGATGAAGTGGAGAGCCAGGTTTACAGCATCGTCTACAGACCTGTTGGATCTATAGGCAAACTGCAGGGGGTCCAGGTGGGGGTCGGTGATGTCCTTGATGTGGGAGAGCATGAGGCGTTCAAAGGACTTCATGACCACAGATGTCAGAGCGATGGGTCTGTAGTCATTAAGTCCTGTGATCCTCAGCTTTTTAGGGACAGGAACGATGGTGGAGGCCTTAAAACAGGCTGGTACGGTGCATGTCTCCAGTGAGGTGTTAAAAATGTCTGTGAACACTGGAGACAGCTGATCAGCACAGTGCTTTAAGGTAGAAGGAGAGACAGAGTCCGGTCCACAAGCCTTACGGGGGTTTTGTCTCCTGAAAAGTCTATTCACATCTCTCTCTTTGATGGAGAAAGGTGTCTCTGTAGGAGGGGGGGAAGATAGGGGAGAGAGCCTCTGTAGGCAGCTGGGGTGAAACTGTAGCTTTGATGTGGGGGGTGAAGGTGTTGGAGTGAGGCTGGTCAGAGGTGTGAGGGGGGTTGGAGTCAGGTCTGACCCATTGTCTGTCAAATCTACAATAGAAGTTATTCAGACTGTTGGCCAGGCAGAGGTCGTTAGCAGCAGCAGGGGCTCTGGGCTTGTAGTTTGTAATTTGCCTGAGCCCTCTCCAGACAGAAGCCGAGTCATTTGCAGAGAACTGATGTTGTAACTTCTCTGAGTACAAACGTTTGGCTCTTCTCACCTCCTTTTTAAACGTGTACTTCGACTCTCTGTACCTGGCTCTGTCTCCACCCCTGAAAGCGACCTCTTTGTCTGCCCTCAGCCCTCTGAGCTTAGCTGTGAACCAGGGTTTGTCATTGTTATAACTCACCCTGGTCTTTGATGGAATGCAGCTGTCCTCACAGAAGCTGATGTAGGACGTCACAGCGTCTGTAAACTCATCCAGAGAACTGTTCGCAGACCTGAAAACATCCCAGTCAGTCCAGTCCAAACACTCCTGGAGTTTCTCCACTGCTTCACTGGTCCATTGTTTAGATTCCTTCACCACAGGTTTACAGAGCTTCAGCCTCTGTCTGTATGAAGGAATCAGATGGACCATCAAATGGTCCGATTGGCCCAGTGCAGCACGGGAAACGGCGTGATAAGCACTGCTTAGTGTGGTGTAACAGTGATCCAGTGTCTTCTCCTCTCTGGTCGGACATTTAATTAATTGTCTATATTTGGGGAGCTGGTGTGAGAGGTCCCCTTTATTAAAGTCACCAAGCACAATGATAAAAGAGTCCGGGTAGGTCCGCTCCATGCACAGGATCTGGTCGGCGAGTGTGCGCTGTGCCTCGCGCACATCAGCTGACGGTGGGATGTACACACCAACCAGGATGAATGAAGCGAACTCACGGCGAGAATAGAAGGGTTTGCTGTTGATAATAAAGGATTCCAGGTGAGGAGAGCAGTGCTGGAGGATCACTGTCACGCTCTGTGAAGTTGGAAGCCGGCCAACTGCAGCGCAGAGTCCGGTACCGCTCCACACAGCCACGTTTCCGTGAAGCACAGAACAGAAGATGAGGAGAAGTCTCTGTTTCTACCCAACAGCAGCTGGAGTTCGTCCACTTTGTTACACAGTGAGCGCACGTTAGAGAGGAATATCCCCGGTAACGGTGTGCGCCGGCCGCGCTGGCGGAGGCGCACAAGCGCACCAGCTCTTTTTCCTCTCCTCCGGCGCTTCACTGCGTGAGCAAAGGTGAGCGCACCTTTGAGTAAAATGTCCAGTAAATCCACAGAGGAAGCGATGAAAGTGGGAAATAAATCTCTCGGGGTTGTTGCCCTGACGTTCAAGAGCTCTTCTCTTGAATAAGAGAAGCCAGTTGCGGATTTTACAACAAAAACAAGACAAAAAAGTGCGGACCAACACACCACAGCAGCCATCCGCGGCGCCATCTTGTGTTTATGTATTTATATATTAGTATGTGTATGTTTTTAAATATTTGTGTATATATATATGTATGTATTTACAGTATATAATGCATTTATTTATCTCACTATTAGATTCAATCGGCTTTACACAAAATGTAAACAAACCAACTCATTATCTTAATCATGTCCTGGACCTTGTTCTAACATATGGTTTAGATATTGATCACCTGACAATAAATCCTCAAAATCCTATTATTTTTATCTTTTGAATTCAGAATATCAGCCTGCTTAAATTCTGAGAGAAGAGTACACTGTCTGAGAAAGCTGTAGCTAGATTTATAGATTTAGTTCCATCATTGTTTACCTCTGATCATTATGATATCTCAACAGAGAGTAGCTATCAATGTCCTACAACAGAGAAAATACATCACCTTATCAACAGTGTAATGTTGTCACTGCACACAGCTCTGGATGCTGTTGCTCCACTTAAAAAGAAGACGTTATGTCATCAAAAGGTCGCTCCCTGGTATAATTCTGAATTGCATCTTTTAAAACAGGCATCGCGAAAATTACAAAGGCAGTGGCTCGCCTCAAACATGGTAGAAATTCATATTGCCTGGAGAGAAAGTTTGTTATCTTATAAAAAAGCACTCCGCAAAGCTAAAACCTCCTATTATTCAACTTTAAAAGAGGAAAACAAAAATAATCCTCAGTTTCTATTCAGCACTGTAGCTAGGCTCAGCTAAAGCTGCTTCTTGCACAGACTTTTCTTCCGAAAACAACAAACTTCAGCAACAACACACACCTCGTCACCAGTTTATGTCCTCATAACAAGTAATCAGACACGAGAGACGGACTGGTAGTAATCGTTGTCTTTAGTTTGTCGTTCACACACACACACACACACACGGTTCATGACGTCACATGTAACAACGAGGACGGCGTCTCTGAAGGTCCATTTATAGAAATGTAAACAAAGGATAAACTAAAGTTTTACCATTTAAATACATAACAATAAGTGCAGAAATTAAAGAGACAAAGATAAAATAATAAAGAGTTAAAGCAAACAAATCCCTTTGTATTATTTCATTCCCTCACCCAATGAGAATCAATAAGGATAAATTCTTATCAATTCCCATCCCCAGCAGTGACGACTTCATCAACTTCTTTACTGTTAAAATTCTAACAATTAGAACTAAAGCTAATGTCCCCCCTGCCGGAGTGATCAATACTTTATTAAACAAAGCAGCTCCAGAAATATCCCCAACATGCAGCTTTTATTTACATAGTTTCACTCCACTTGGTCTATCTGAACTGACCTCAATAGTTAGTGGTTCTAAACCAACAACCTGTCTTTTAGATCCAATCCCATCTCCACTATTTAAAGATGTTCTTCCACTAATCAGCACTAATATGATGAACTATATTAACACATCTCTAGTAACAGGTTATGAACCACAGGCCTTTAAAACCACTGTAATCAAACCTCTCCTTAAAAACAACCCTTGATCCAAGTGACTTGTCCAATTATAGACTAATAACTAATCTAGGGGTGGGAACCTCTAGGTACCTCACGATACAATACGATACACAGCTCACAATAACGATTATCTCATGACATGACGATACTGCGATTACCAATGTATTGGTCAGAAATCAATCTACGATCTATGACATAACAAGAAAACAAAAGATTAAGTGAAAAAATACAATTTTTATTTTATTTCTCTGAAAGACAATAAATGGAAAGAGTGTCCTATGAACAGTGACACTATTTTAGTGCAACGTTTCTGTAAATAAGTGTCAACATACCAATGTAAATGAATAAGTATCTCCAATAGTGCTTTATGTAAACAATAAATAGGGTCTCACCAGTGACATCATTATGATGAAATATTACAGTAAACAATATATTGGTTCCTTCAACAAACAGTGACAACATTTCTGTGAAGACGTACCTGCACATTTTAGTGAAAAAGCAGAAACGGTTTGAAAATAATAAAATAAATCTTAAATCTAAAATTTTTTTTAAAAATTGATACTCGATCGATAATCAATCATACAAAAAAATATCGCGATATATGGCCATATCGAGATATCATCACACTCCTAATTCAATCTCCCTTTTGTTTCCAAAATTCTTCTACAAGCTCCCATGTATCTTAGAGACCCGTTAGTGCCCTATCGTCCAGGCAGATCACTACGCTCTCAGTCTGATGGTCTTCTGAAAGTTCCTAAAGTATCTAGAAGTAGAACAGGAGGCAGAGCATTCAGCTACCAGGCTCCTCCCCTTTGGAACCAGCTCCCAGTCTCAGTACGGGAGGCTGCTACTCTCTCCACCTTTAAGGCTAAACTCAAAACCCACTTATTTATTAAAGCGTATACCGTATAATTGCGATAATAAAGCGGACAAGCATCCCCTCTGTAGTGATTGCTGAGATCACTACGTGCGCAGACAAAATCTCATCTGAAGTGGTAGCATTTCAGAGCATGGTGGAGGCCGCATGACGTTTAATATTAATGTTAACATAACCACTAGGAACGAGTGTATCATAGTGTATCATGTTTTTCTGCAGTCTGTGTCTTCTCCTCACCTTCTGCTCTCTTTTCTATTTCAGGTGTCTTGATGCTGGAGCTGATGGTTCCTGATCAATGGTTCGCAGCTCAACTAGTCTGGTCTATCCTATTCTGTTTGTCCTTCTGTCCACTAACCCCAACCAGTCAAAGCAGATGTTTTTCACCTCTGAACCTGGTTCTAACAGAGATTTCATACAATAAAAAAGAGGGATTTTTTTCTTCCCACTGTCGCTAAATGTTTCTTCATGTGGATCTTGTTGGATTCTTTCTTTCTTACTATGGACTTTATGTTTTGTTAAGCGCTCTGAGATGTCTTTGTAGTAATTTGCTCTATATAAAAAAAGTTGAATTTAATTGAATTTACATATTAGTATGTGTATGTTTGTGTATTTTGATTTTATCATATGTGTGATTCAATAATAACGATTATTACGATTGTGATTATTACACTACATGTAATAATAATACGACCACATATGCAGAGAAATATCAGTAGAAAATATTGTCACCAAAAAAATCGTTATATATGTGAATCAATATTTAATATTTTTTCCCGCCCTCACTTGTTAATGTAGAAGGTGGGATATTCTTTTTATTGCTTATACATGATGTCAACGTCTGTGTGTGTGTGTGTGTGTGTGTGTGAGACTCACCTCTCTCTGGGCGGTTCACTTTGTGAACGTGAGCCCGACATCGTGTCCACAGACTTCACGCCTACAAGCGGCTGCGTGGCGTCCTGCGTCGCTGTGGCGTTGCTGCTGGGGGGCGGGGCTTGGGACCTGGAGCGCAGTAGCTTCCTGTCCTGCTGGGTTTCGCTTCCTGTGGCCGGGTCATTGACGCAGGTGCTTCCGGGATGCATGCCAGAGCCTGAGAACCACTCGCCAGACTTGGTGAGGATCTCCTGCTGCTTACGGCACAGGTTGCACACCCACATGACCTGCAGAGGACAAAGGTCAAAGGTCACACGCTAGGGCTACATAGGAGCTAAAACCGTGACACAAACACATGCCTTCGGCAGCTAGCAGCCGTTCAAACAGAACAAAAATAATTCAGAAGAATAAGAAGAAAAAAAGGTAAGAAGAGTCAGATTTTATTCTGAAAATACCACCAGCTGAAACCATCAGCTTTTATTCTGGAAAGTCGTCACCTGTTGTTAAGAAGCAACTGATAGTGACAGTGACACACATTACACAGATGAGTGTGCGGTGTGTAGCACGACATAATCCTAAATACACAAACGATACAGATCACATGTGGCCTTACAAATGAATACACAAAAAACACCCAGCAGACCACCAAAAACACACAAAATGACAGCAGAGATACACAAAATACCATTATTAATGCACAGAATAGACAGAAAAATACACTACAACTCCAACTACAGCCAGCAGAACAACAAAAACATGACAAAACTACACAAAATGACAGATTGATACACAAAATAACTCCACAACAACACCAAGGGACAAAAAAACACACCAAAAACACCATTATTAACACACAAAATGTCTCCAAATACACCCAGGAGAACAACAAATACATGACATGACATTAACTTACACAAAATAACAATTAAATACACAAAACAACTCTCTGCTCTCTACAGTTGTGTTGCTCTCTACAGTTGTGTTGCTCTCTACAGTTGTGTTGCTCTCTACAGTTGCTCAGAGACCAACACAGAGAAACATCTAAAGTAGATCTGATACTCACACATCGCCATGGCTACCACACACCACCGTACGCTCGCCGTACAAGCGCAGGGTTGTGGTTCTAATCTGGGGAGAGAAAAAGGAAGCCCTGGTGTACCCGTGGGAACCGTAGCGAGGAGCTGGGGCTGCTGCTCGACAATGGATGGCTCTACAATCTCCTGCTTACACAGCGACCTGATTGGATGGCGGTTGGCGCCGGTCCAGACTAATCTGGAGTAAGTCACAGCTGTCGGCTGCACACCACGCTACTGCTCCGCTCCTTCCTCCACCTCAGATTACAGAGGCCCATAATCCCTTCAGCAACTCATCAGCAGCTGACGGCCTCACAGAGGCAGCCTGTGGTGCCGCAGGTTGGGGATTAAACAACACCACCAGCGCTTTGGAGCAGGGACCGGTATTGGGCCCCGACCCAAGGGTTGGGGAGCCCTGGGTTAAAACCACCAAAATCATTTCACGTTTGTTCCTCTACCCGTGAGTGTATGTGACAATACCTGCTACAAATAACTCAAAATACAAAATATGTACAAAACACCAACAACATAAAAATGTCAAGAAAATTTAAAAAATGACAAAAATACTATTGAAAGAAGGATAAACCAAATAAAACACCCACAGAATGAGAGAAAAATAAACAAAATGACAGAAAATTTACAAACAACATTTACCAAAATAACTTTTTCTAATGACAAAAATACACTTTGAAAGAAATCTATACCAAATGACTTTAAAAACACACAAAACAACAACAAAAACACATAAAATGACAAAAACGATACAAAATGACTCCTAAAACTACAAAACAAACTAAAAAATATACAAAAAGAACAGAAAAATACACAGAACGACTCCTAAAACTCACAAACAAGCAAACTGTTGTTTCCTGTGTTAATGCTCTGCTCTGATTGGTCTTCATTCTAAATGATGACATGACTGTTGATCATGTGACCCTCAGATCACTGGGATTAAAGTTTCCCATCTCAGCTGCCGACAGTCATCAGTTGACATGATCACCAGCTGATTTCCAACACCACTGGAGTCCAGTGTTAAACTAGTCAGTACTCAACGGCAGGAGTGGCTCTTCTCACTGAGGGGGCGGGTCTTATCACCACAGTTATACCGTACATGAACACTATGATGTGTTTTCCACCAATCACTAACATCTGTGGAGGTGACTCATGCACAGTAACATCTGGAACATGATCCTTCACATGCACACAGCCAGAAGGTCTCCACATGCTCAATGTGAGCAGTTTACAGGTTCTCCTTCAGGCCCAGGAGGACCAGGTGTGGACTTCTCACGTCTCACTGAATCAAAGTTCTGCACCAGCAAAGATCAAAGGATGTGATTGTTTCTGTTCTGTGCTGGTGCAGATGATTATGGTTCTACCCTGTTCTTCACTATGAGACACTGGAGAGAAGCACACACAGGCTTCGGGTTAGAAGCAACTGGAAAACACACACTGATCAGCTGTGACATCAGAACCACTGAGGAACCAACTTCCATCACAGGAAGATGGTTCAGTCTGTGTCAGAATAAAAGCCCATCACAGGAAGTTGATTCGGTGTGTATCAAATTCAACAATCACAGCGCCGCTACATGCTAAGCTAACCAAAATATACAGAATGACGACAAAAACATAACAATAAAACAACCAAAAGTACAAAAAGCAACAGCAAAATAA
>NC_041044.1:44759768-44844768 GCF_900634775.1 Gouania willdenowi
GTGTTAACTACACATGAGGTAGTTATCTCAAAAATAAATTAAAAATTTAGAACATTTCTGTCAAAAATACTAAACTGTGTATATTACTTAATTTTTCACATTTTAAAAACAAACTTAATGTATCCAACAGATTCCACTGCAGACGTCAAAACAGGACACTCAATTCCCACGAGGGCTGGGCAATATGGACCAACATTCATATTTCAATATTTTTTCTAAAAATGATGATGTACAAAATAAATCTTGATCATTTTAATTCAAATAAAGTTTGACCATAAAGACAATTCTGGGTTAAATTTGCTGATGCAAAACACCACACAGGCTAAAATAACATCATGGTGCTTTAAGAAATTTAAATTACTTGTGCATGTATCACATACTGTATATGGACAACTAGCAGCCCCCAAAAGTAAATACACAAAATGACAGCAACAAAATACACAAAATGATAACAAAAAATAGTCAAAATGACAGCAAAAGATACACAAAATGATGACAAAAAATACACAAAATGACAGCAAATAAATACACAAAATGACAGCATAAAAAATACAAAAAATGACAGCAAAAACACAAATTACAGTGAAATACACAAAAGAACAACACAAATACTTAAAAGGACAACAAAATACACAAAGGAGAAAAAAATACGTAATAGAACAACAAAAATCCCCCCCAAAAAAACCTGCAAAAACGACCAAACAGAGAAATACACAAAATTTGAAAAAAAAATACACATTGAGACTGGGACATTAATGAAGAAACAGCTGATCAATATGTGGCATTTTTGGCCTTTTTCTCCTCTAAGGGACAGCACGTGTGAGTGAGTTCTGTGATCATGAGCTTTACAAGTTCTGAGAAGTAGTGACAGCAGCGACTGTATTTTAATACAAAATAAGCTATTAAAGAAAATATATATATAGATATAGGCGATGTTATAATTTCCAATATTGCCAAAATAGAAAACTCAATATATTTTGAATCTTGACAAATCCTGCGCGACCGAGTGGTCCCCCTGAGATTCCCTCACGTGTGTTTATCTCGTCCAGATCCTTTCTAGACGTCTCAGCAGCTGTGCAATGGGACATGTGGTAAAAATATGTGAAATTCACCAAAAACATGAAGGTGGAGGTTCAGTGTGTGTCATATAATCACTAAGGAAGGGTCACATGATCAACATTCATGTCAGCATTAGAATAACAACCAATCAGAGCATTAATACAGGAAACTACAAAGGGTTTTTGATGTTATCAATCATTTTGTGTGTTTTTGGAGTCATTCTGTGTATGTTGTTGTTAGGGCCATCCCCATCCGATATCAATATCGGATATCGGTCCGATATCAGCCTGAAAACAAATATCAGATATCGGATTCAAATTTCCAAATTTTTTTTTTTTCTTTTTTGGAATTCAGTTTTGATTTATTTTATTCAATTGTATAATACTGTAGATATTATGTTGAAGGTTAAAATGTATGTAACCAATCTATTAATAATAAATGGGTCAGTTTTTCTCATCCCTACTGTTTCTGACTATTGTTCTCTGTTTGAGTGACATCACATGATCAAACATTTTCTAACATTCCACACTACAAAATAAGTCATTTTATTAAAAAAAGTTATAAAAGTATGTATGATTTGTGCTGATTCTATCGGATCAATATCGGTATCATATCGGAAATAAGAAAGTTGTATTAGGACATCCCTAGTTGTTGTTGTTTTTTGTGTTATGAATAATTCTGTGTATTTTTGTAGTTGTGTTTTTGGAGTCCTGTTGTCTATTATTGTAATTTTGTGTGTTATGAATCATTTTTGTGTACAACAACCAAGGCTTTGTGAGCTTGTTTTTGTTTTGTATTTTTTTCTTCATTTTGTGTATTTGTATATTTTTCTGTAATTCTGTGTTGTTCTTGGTTTTTTTTTCTGTTTTTATTGTTTTGTTTTGTGTATTTTTTCAGGCAGGTTTTTGGATTCATTTTGTTTGTTTAATTTCAAGGCAGAGGGCCACATGTGGCCCCCGGGCCACCAGTTGCCTACATCTGTATTAGATATTCCTGTCAGAGAAAGTGTAATGCTGACGAGCTGCTGCTGCTCAGCGCTGTGTGTGTGTGTGTGTGTGTGTGTGTGACCTGCTGCTTATCGCTGCCAGCTGCTCAGTTCACACACACACACACGCACACACGCTTACACAAACACACACGCTTACACACACACACACGCACGCACGCGCACACACGCTTACACACACACACACGCATGCGCACACACACACACGCTTACACACACACACACGCTTACACACACACACGCACGCGCACACACACACGCACGCACGCACACACACACGCTTACACACACACACACGCTTACACACACACACGCACGCACGCGCACACACAGAGCATCAGAGGAACTGAATGTTCTTTATGGAGGAGAACCTCAGCTTCACCTCCTTCAGCTCAGTGAACAAACACATGCTTTGGTTTACGTTAATAAAGTGATGTCGGTGATAATCTGTGATTAATCTCATGTCTCTATATTTTTTCTCAAAATGGTGATATATGATATAAATCTTGATAAGTCTGAGCAGAAAAAAAAACTCTGGGATAAATTTGTCGACGCAAAATGCCAAACAAGCTCATTTATTAACAAACAGCTGATCAATATATTCCACTTTAGGCTTTTTCTCTTCTAAGGGACAGCACATGTGAGTGAGTTCTATAGTGTGGCTTGTTTAGATGAAGGTCTGGGTTAGGACTCACTCAGAAATCCATCTAACTGAGGTTTCTTATGCTGCTCTGAAAAGTAGAGAAAGCAGTGACTGGTATTTTGATACAAAATATTGTCATTTTCTATATTTCGCCAAAATAAAAAAGTCGATATATCTTGAATCTTGATATATCGCCCAGCCCTACTAAGTGCTCACATTTGGAGTACATGTACTCTGGTTTACTAGTCTGTGAATATCATCCTTTTCTTCAGGTCGCAGCTTCCTCTGACGTGCATTAGCTTAAAACACGTGTGTTAGCTTAATATACATGAGTTAGCTTATGATACACGTTTAGCTCAACACACGTGTTAGCTTAATAGATGTGTTAGCTTAATACATGTGTTAGCTTAATAGACGTGTTAGCTTAATAGACGTGTTAGCTTAATACATGTTATCTTAATGTTTAATGTGTTAGCTTAATACACGTGTTAGCTTAATAGATATGTGTTAGCTTCATACACGTGTTAGCGTAATAGATATGTGATAGCTTAATACACGCGTTAGCTTAATAGATATGTGTTAGCTTAATACATGTGTTAGCTTAATAGATATGTGTTAGCTTAATACACGTGTTAGCTTAATAGATATGTGTTAGCTTAATACACGTGTTAGCTTAATAGATATGTGCTAGCTTAATACATGTGTTAGCTTAATAGATATGTGTTAGCTTAATACACGTGTTAGCTTAATAGATATGTGTTAGCTTAATACACGTGTTAGCGTAATAGATATGTGATAGCTTAATACACGCGTTAGCTTAATAGATATGTGTTAGCTTAATACATGTGTTAGCTTAATAGATATGTGTTAGCTTAATACACGTGTTAGCTTAATAGATATGTGTTAGCTTAATACACGTGTTAGCTTAATAGATATGTGCTAGCTTAATACATGTGTTAGCTTAATAGATATGTGTTAGCTTAATACACGTGTTAGCTTAATAGATATGTGTTAGCTTAATACACGTGTTAGCTTAATAGATATGTGTTAGCTTAATACACGTGTTAGCTTAATAGATATGTGTTAGCTTAATACACATGCTAGCTTGATAGACGTGTTATCTTAATACATGTGTTAGCTTAATAATAATAATAATAATAATACATCAATTTTATATACTGTAGCGCTTTTTTGGACACAAAGTCACTTTACAGAATTAAGGCATTATTCTTTCCATCCACACTTAGTGGTGGTAAGCTACTATTGTAGCCACAGCTGCCCTGGGGCAGACTGACAGAAGCGAGGCTGTCATAGCGAACCATAGGCTCCTCCCACCACCACCACCACTCACTCACACACTACATTCATACTAGACAATGTGAGTAAAGTGCCTTGCCCAAGGACACAATGACAGATACCACTGCAGTGACTGTCCCCCACTGTGACCCCTGGAATTCTCAGTGGTCTCCATCATCTACTGACCAGGACCAGACCTGCTTATCTTCACAGATCTAACCAGATCAGCCAATCAGAGGCTGGTATGATAATATACGTGTTATCTTAACATATGTGCTAGCTTAAAGCTAATATCTTGAGTTTCTGAGAAATCTACGTTTATGTGTTATTCTTTTGAAATGCGAAAAAATCCCTAACTATTCTGTTACTATGGTCTACTGCTGGTGGTCATTAATGTATATAAATCCCCCCTTTGTCCCATAGACCCCTATACACATGCCAGAAAGCACCGATTTCACAACCAATAGGCTTTGACTTCCTGGAGTGGGCTACTGTCAATCAAAATGAATACGAGTGAACCGTCACAACAGCAAACAGGTATCACTGAGCAGCATAGCGTCATGGAGGAGCAGCATAGCGTCATGGAGGAGTAGCATAGCGTCATGGAGTAAGCATAGCGTCATGGAGGAGTAGCATAGCGTCATGGAGTAAGCATAGCGTCATGAATTAGCAGCATAGCGTCATGGAGGAGCAGCATAGCGTCATGGAGGAGCAGCATAGCGTCATGGAGTAAGCATAGCGTCATGGAGGAGTAGCATAGCGTCATGGAGTAAGCATAGCGTCATGAAGGAGCAGCATAGCGTCATGGAGGAGCAGCATAGCGTCATGGAGGAGCAGCATAGCGTCATGGAGTAAGCATAGCGTCATGGAGGAGTAGCATAGCGTCATGGAGGAGCAGCATAGCGTCATGGAGTAAGCATAGCGTCATGGAGGAGCAGCATAGCGTCATGGAGTAAGCATAGCGTCATGGAGGAGCAGCATAGCGTCATGGAGGAGCAGCATAGCGTCATGGAGTAAGCATAGCGTCATGGAGGAGCAGCATAGCGTCATGGAGTAAGCATAGCGTCATGGAGGAGCAGCATAGCGTCATGGAGGAGCAGCATAGCGTCATGGAGGAGCAGCATAGCGTCATGGAGTAAGCATAGCATCATGGAGGAGCAGCATAGCGTCATGGAGTAAGCATAGCGTCATGGAGTAAGCATAGCGTCATGGAGGAGCAGCATAGCGTCATGGAGGAGCAGCATAGCGTCATGGAGGAGCAGCATAGCGTCATGGAGTAAGCATAGCGTCATGGAGGAGCAGCATAGCGTCATGGAGGAGCAGCATAGCGTCATGGAGGAGTAGCATAGCGTCATGGAGGAGCAGCATAGCGTCATGGAGGAACAGCATAGCGTCATGGAGGAGCAGCATAGCGTCATGGAGGAACACTCCTAAACTCCAGTTATCCAGTCTACGATAACAAACGTATAAAACTTCTACTAAAAAACAAAAGCTTGTGGATAAACGTCTTTGTGACCGCAACAAAAATTATTCCGGAGCTGCTTTTCAAAGGGGGAGGGGCTTGCTGCTTTGAAAAGGATTCCATAGACAGGTAATAAACATGTTTTAATCCAAAGTTATTGCACTCTAACAATAAATGTGTAGTTTTTGTAGCTATGCGACTTTGTTATGTTTTGCAATGCACGTGCACAAACGTAGAGGCGTGGCTCTTGGTAGATTGGCAGATGCAGGGGAGGGAGTAGAGCTGTTGAGGGCGGGACATCAAGACGTTCTCTCAGAAACTCCGGATAGCAGCTTCAAGAGACATGTGTTAGCTAAATAAATATGTGTTAGCTAAATAAACATGTGTTAGCTAAATAAACATGTGTTAGCTAAATAAATATGTGTTAGCTAAATAAATATGTGTTAGCTAAATAAACATGTGTTAGCTAAATAAATATGTGTTAGCTAAATAAACATGTGTTAGCTAAATAAATATGTGTTAGCTAAATAAATATGTGTTAGCTAAATAAACATGTGTTAGCTAAATAAACATGTGTTAGCTAAATAAACATGTGTTAGCTAAATAAACATGTGTTAGCTAAATAAACATGTGTTAGCTAAATAAACATGTTAGCTAAATAAACATGTGTTAGCTAAATAAATATGTGTTAGCTAAATAAATATGTGTTAGCTAAATAAACATGTGTTAGCTAAATAAATATGTTAGCTAAATAAACATGTGTTAGCTAAATAAACATGTGTTAGCTAAATAAACATGTGTTAGCTAAATAAATATGTGTTAGCTAAATAAATATGTGTTAGCTAAATAAATGTGTGTTAGCTAAATAAACGTGTGTTAGCTAAATAAACGTGTGTTAGCTAAATAAACGTGTGTTAGCTAAATAAACATGTGTTAGCTAAATAAACATGTGTTAGCTAAATAAATATGTGTTAGCTAAATAAACATGTGTTAGCTAAATAAACATGTTAGCTAAATAAACATGTGTTAGCTAAATAAATATGTGTTAGCTAAATAAATATGTGTTAGCTAAATAAATGTGTGTTAGCTAAATAAACGTGTGTTAGCTAAATAAACGTGTGTTAGCTAAATAAATGTGTGTTAGCTAAATAAATATGTGTTAGCTAAATAAACATGTGTTAGCTAAATAAACATGTTAGCTAAATAAACATGTGTTAGCTAAATAAACATGTGTTAGCTAAATAAACATGTGTTAGCTAAATAAACACGTGTTAGCTAAATAAACACGTGTTAGCTAAATAAACATGTGTTAGCTAAATAAACACGTGTTAGCTAAATAAACATGTGTTAGCTAAATAAACATGTTAGCTAAATAAACATGTGTTAGCTAAATAAACACGTGTTAGCTAAATAAACACGTGTTAGCTAAATAAACACGTATTAGCTAAATAAACACGTGTTAGCTAAATAAACACGTGTTAGCTAAATAAACATGTGTTAGCTAAATAAATATGTGTTAGCTAAATAAATATGTGTTAGCTAAATAAACATGTGTTAGCTAAATAAACATGTGTTAGCTAAATAAACATGTGTTAGCTAAATAAATATGTTAGCTAAATAAACACGTGTTAGCTAAATAAACACGTGTTAGCTAAATAAACACGTGTTAGCTAAATAAACATGTGTTAGCTAAATAAACATGTTAGCTAAATAAACATGTGTTAGCTAAATAAATATGTGTTAGCTAAATAAATATGTGTTAGCTAAATAAACATGTGTTAGCTAAATAAATATGTTAGCTAAATAAACATGTGTTAGCTAAATAAACATGTGTTAGCTAAATAAATATGTGTTAGCTAAATAAATATGTGTTAGCTAAATAAATGTGTGTTAGCTAAATAAACGTGTGTTAGCTAAATAAACGTGTGTTAGCTAAATAAACGTGTGTTAGCTAAATAAACATGTGTTAGCTAAATAAACATGTGTTAGCTAAATAAATATGTGTTAGCTAAATAAACATGTGTTAGCTAAATAAACATGTTAGCTAAATAAACATGTGTTAGCTAAATAAATATGTGTTAGCTAAATAAATATGTGTTAGCTAAATAAATGTGTGTTAGCTAAATAAACGTGTGTTAGCTAAATAAACGTGTGTTAGCTAAATAAATGTGTGTTAGCTAAATAAATATGTGTTAGCTAAATAAACATGTGTTAGCTAAATAAACATGTTAGCTAAATAAACATGTGTTAGCTAAATAAACATGTGTTAGCTAAATAAACATGTTAGCTAAATAAACACGTGTTAGCTAAATAAACACGTGTTAGCTAAATAAACATGTGTTAGCTAAATAAACACGTGTTAGCTAAATAAACATGTGTTAGCTAAATAAACATGTTAGCTAAATAAACATGTGTTAGCTAAATAAACACGTGTTAGCTAAATAAACACGTGTTAGCTAAATAAACACGTATTAGCTAAATAAACACGTGTTAGCTAAATAAACACGTGTTAGCTAAATAAACATGTTAGCTAAATAAATATGTGTTAGCTAAATAAATATGTGTTAGCTAAATAAACATGTGTTAGCTAAATAAACATGTGTTAGCTAAATAAACATGTGTTAGCTAAATAAATATGTTAGCTAAATAAACACGTGTTAGCTAAATAAACACGTGTTAGCTAAATAAACACGTGTTAGCTAAATAAACACGTGTTAGCTAAATAAATACGTGTTAGCTAAATAAATATGTGTTAGCTAAATAAACATGTGTTAGCTAAATAAACATGTGTTAGCTAAATAAACATGTGTTAGCTAAAGAAACACGTGTTAGCTAAATAAATATGTGTTAGCTAAATAAATATGTGTTAGCTAAATAAACATGTGTTAGCTAAATAAACATGTGTTAGCTAAATAAACATGTGTTAGCTAAATAAATATGTGTTAGCTAAATAAACACGTGTTAGCTAAATAAACACGTGTTAGCTAAATAAACACGTGTTAGCTAAATAAACACGTGTTAGCTAAATAAACACGTGTTAGCTAAATAAATACGTGTTAGCTAAATAAATACGTGTTAGCTAAATAAACACGTGTTAGCTAAATAAACATGTGTTAGCTAAATAAACATGTGTTAGCTAAATAAACATGTGTTAGCTAAATAAACATGTGTTAGCTAAATAAACACGTGTATTAACAACAGAAATGAAACACACACACACTGACTGGGGTTTCCACTGGATTTCTGCTGCGCCACGGCACAGATCTGGTTTTTCACCGCTGTCCGGTAAATCATGGTGCTCTTCGGTTGGACGACTGTGACGTCACGTCCGAGACAGAGCAGTTCTCACAATATTTATATAATTGCGCGAGAACACAGTTAAATGTATGTGTCATAAACACAACAATAAACAGATAAACAGGCCAGTGTTCCTAACAAAGGAGAACAAGAAGGTTGGACTCTGGATTTGTCATAGACACATTTTTTATCAACAGCCAACAGAGAAGAGATGCAAAATATGTGCCACTTCAGGCTTTTTCTCCTCTCAGGGACAGCACGTGTGAGTGAGTTTTGTCGTGCGGCTTGTTTAGATGAAGGTCCGTGTTTGGACACATTCAGTGATGATCTAACTATGAATACCATGATGTTCTGAGAAGGAGTGAAAGCAGTGACTCCTAAAATAAGTTTTTGTTTTTTTTTTTAAAGGATTTTTTTGGCTCTAGTGGCCTTTATATGACAGTTGCTTGACAGGAAGGGGGGTGAGAGAGAGCAGGGAATGACACGCAGGAAAGGGTCCCAGGCCGGGAATCGAGCCTGGACCCGCTGCAGGTGAGGAACTACAGCCTCCGTACATGGGGCGGGCGCTCAACCCACTGAGCTACACACCGCCCCATAAAATAAGTATTTTAACACTAAATAAAATCAATATATCAATATAGATGATATTGTAATTTTCTATTTGGCAAAATAGAAGAGTCAATATAACTTGAATCTCAATATATTGCCCAGCCCTAGTGTACACACACGTTAATCCTCTCTAATCACAACAACACTGCTGTACGTGTATTCATTCACCTGTGTAACCCTATCAATTAATTAACTAATTGATCATGATTCTACCTTCCATTCTGCATTAAATCACTGAAAAATGTGAACATGAATTATTGGAAGTTTTATTCCACCTTCTGGAATAATTCATCTTGATTTGACATTAAATGTGATCTAATTATGTTTGAACAAAGCAGAGGTGATTCTGGGCCCTGGACCACCACTGTGGGACCCTCTCGTGTAACGCGCCCCCCAGGTTGGGAACTCCAGAGCTAAACCACACCCTCTCCGACGTGCACGGGCCTATACTATAATGACACGGGCTAGTACCGGCCACGGAGCAGTGCGTGAGTGCGTGCGTGCGTAAGCAGGGCGGTCCCCATTGATGAAAAATACACGCACGCGCGCGCGCACAGTCCAACCACACCTGTAACACGTCTGTTTCCGGTCAGTGTGTGTAGGCTAATAATAATAATCATCATAATATTAATAATAATGTGACACCTGGAGCAGTGCGTGTGCGTGTGCGTGTGCGTGCTACCTGAGCATGTCCTGCTCCTTCTGCTCCTCCTCGTGCTGCCGGGCCATCACAGCCTGGATGATCCTCCTCTCCTCCTCAGTCAGGTGACTCAGGTCCGGAACCTCGGGCCTGGCGGGGCGCGGGCCGCCCTGGGGCCCTACGGAGGCGGACATCGTCCCTCCCCGGTGGTCGGTCGGTCGGGATTCGGGTACCGAACCGGCGGCGCTCACGACGCGGTCCGCGGGCGGAGCGTCGACGGCCGCCGCTCGGGAGGGGGGCGCACGCGGCTCATGGTCGCATCCAGCCTGGTTGTGCTTCTTCCCTCCCCCGGTGTGTGTGTGTGTGTGTTCCTCGGTGGTGCCCCCTCCCCGGCCCTCCTGTCCCCCCCCCTTCACGGCCCGGTTCACAGTGAGCGCATCTCGGTCCGGTGCCGGTTTCTCGGTGCTGGTGGTGAGAAGTGAAGGAGTGGATGCTGAGCAGAGAGGGGAGGGCGGAGTCCCATCAACCCCCCCTCTCCTTATCAGTCAATGAGACCCCCCCCCACACACACACACACACATTCCCTCGCCCCCAGTTGC
This sequence comes from Gouania willdenowi, assembly GCF_900634775.1. Taxonomy (NCBI): domain Eukaryota; kingdom Metazoa; phylum Chordata; class Actinopteri; order Blenniiformes; family Gobiesocidae; genus Gouania; species Gouania willdenowi. The sequence continues at coordinate 44,770,380 of NC_041044.1, forward strand.
GGAGGCGCGCTCCATGACGCGAGGACGCGCTCCTGAAGACGCAGGTTCTATTCACCTGAGTGAGGTGTTCTATTCCGGTACCCCCCCCCCCCCCCCCCCCCCCCCCCCCCCCCACATCTGGGTCTAAAATATGAGACTAATTAAAGGTCTGATCAGTTTAAAGAAGCGTTTAAACGATGAAAAAAGCAATTTAAGCATTATTATTATTATTATTATTATTATTATTATGTTTTTATTATTATTTGTATTGATATTACTATTACTTATTATTTTGTCATTATTTTTATGATTCTTATTTTTTTATTGTTTCTATTATTATTGTTATAATTATTTTAATCATTATTACTATGATTATTATTACCATTATTACAAATATTATTATTTGTATCATTATTATTATTTATTATAAATTGTTTTATGATGATTTTTATCATTATTATTGTGCCATGTTTTACACACGCCCACATACATTTAACCAACAATATGTGTGAAAATGGAGGGCGGTGGTCCACATTTGGACCATCATAACATCTAATCCAGTCCCCAACATGATCTGACGTTGATTATTAATTAAAAGTCTGATTATTTACTTTCTCATTGAATGACCTGTGGGAACGTCAATTATTATACTTATAAAGTCAGATAAAGTACAGACAAACGGTTCTAAAGCTGTGGTTATCCTTCATTAAATGGTTGGAGTCATTTTATATTTTGCTGTAACTCTAAAATATCAGGAACACATCAAACAAATCCATCTGAACTGATGTTGCTTTAAATCAGTGGTGTCAAACTTAAGGCCGGCGGCCCAAATCTGGACCAACAACATCAGATTCAAACTGCAGAGAACATGAATTATTGAGTAAAAGTTTTCAGATCTTTTTCTACCTTAAGTCCTTTAGTTATTCCAACACGCACAAAGACACAGCTTTACAATGAACTGGAACCAGGCCTTTTCGTCCAACGTCAGTACCTGACCTCATCAATGCTCTACACCAGTGGTTCTCAACTTTTTCAGACCTCAACCCCAAAATAAAGGTTCCAGAGAGCGACAGAGAGAGGCCACAGTATATAGTCATCTTAAATATGGAAATCCTTGTTCTAATCACTAATAAAATAGGTTCAAAGTGACCAAAAATGGTGGAAAAGGTGGTGAAATGGGATTTTAAAAAGCATAGAAATTGGTTAAAAGTTGTAAATTAGAGTGGATAAAAACAGACAGAAAAAGTGGTAAAAATGGTTCAAAGAGTAATTAAAGGAACAAAAATATAACAAGAAAAAGTGATGAAAATAGGTTAAAATATGGTGAGTTTGGTGTAGTTGCAGAAAAAAGGTAAAAATAAGCAAAAAATGAGCTCCAATTATTTAAATATATTCCTAGCATCTGGCGATCCCCTCCCAGTGTCTGGTGACTCCAAATGGGGTCCTGACCCCAAGGTTGAGAACCCCTGAGAACTCCCTACGTCAGAGCTGCAGGAGGACACACACTGTCCCAATACTTTTGTCCATATAGTGTAACCACTGTGGAAGACGATGAGAAAAGTCATGAAAACATAAACACTAAACTGAAGTTCCTTCAAAATAAAAGCGTTGATTGATCAGAAACCTTCACTATCATTTAATCTGATTTGATTTTATTCTACATTGTCTTAATTTAGAATGATTTAGTTTGTTCATTAGAAACAAAGCAAACAGGATCCATTACCGTCTCTGTGAGTTTAATATTAGCTTTGACTAAATATCACTGATTTATTCATAACGGTCTCAGTCTGTGACGTCATGCAGGAGGAGGATCCGAGTCCATCCAGTAGATGGCGTCATCAACTACCAACTGTGCGGTGGTGACGTCAGCGTCCCGTGGTGCAAGGTTTGGTCATCATTCTGGTCGTGACTGTGTGTGTGTGTGTGATGTGTGTGTGTGTGTGGTGTGTGTGTGTGTGTGTGGTGTGTGTGTGTGGTGTGTGTGTGTGTGGTGTGTGTGACTGTGTGTGTGTGTGTGTGTGGTGTGTGTGTGTGTGGTGTGTGTGTGTGTGTGTGGTGTGTGTGTGTGTGTGTGGTGTGTGTGTGTGTGTGTGTGGTGTGTGTGTGTGTGTGGTGTGTGTGTGTGTGGTGTGTCCCTCCTACTCTTGTAATTATTGTATTAAATCTAAAATGTGTGAGTTGCTGCTATAATGATGAATGTTCCCACTGTAGGAACATTAATACAGTTTTATTATCAGAGCTTTACTGAGACTTATCCTCGGTGCTACTGACCTCTAGTGGTAGTTTAAGGTTCTGCATCTACTACTGCTTTCATAATCACTTCTTTATGTGTCAAACTCAAGGTCCGGGGACCACTTCCGGTCCTTTAAAGCAGGGGTTCTCAACCTTGGGGTCGCGAGACTCTGGGAGGGTTCACCAGATTCCTTCAAGAAACTAAGAATATTTTATTAACAATTTGATCTAATTTTTGCTTATTTTTACCCTTTTTCTGCAACTAAACCAAACTCACCATATTTTAAAGCTGATATCTGAGAAATCTATGTTTATCTAAGTGAAAAAATCCCAAACTAGTCTTTTATTATGGTCTACATTCATATATATTAATGTATATAAGCCCCTCCTTCATCCTATAGACCTCTATACACATGGAAACGATTGCAGAGTGCATCCAGCCAATAGGCTTCTACTTCCTGTTTTTGAGACTGTCAATCAAAGTGAATGTGTTACTGTGCACAGAAACAAGGCCACGCGTCACAACAGCAAACATGTAAATATGATTATGGCTCTTATTTGACCCATAGACATATATCAGTGAGACCTTGTTATGTTCCACGATGCGCATGCAGAAAAGTAGAGGCGTGGCTTCTGGTTGATTGGCAGAGGCAGTGGGAGGAAGTGAGGCCGTTGAGGGCGGGACATATCTGGATATCAGCTTTAACTTATTTTAACCACTTTTTCTTGCCATATTTTTGCTCCCTTTAATGTATTTTTGCTACATTATTCCCATTTCTGACACTTCTACATCACATTTCTGCACATTTTTTCCCACTCTCCAGACATTTTCAGCACTTATGAACCCTTTCCACCACTTTTCACCTAATGTCACATACAGTATGTCAGGGGTCACCAACCGTTCTGAAACTGTAGCTACTTCATAGTTACAGTAGAGTCTGAAGGGCTTCCAGTTAGAAAAGCATTTCTTAAATACGACATTTTCACCATTTCACCTTAATTAGAGGCTAATACAGGCTAGCAGTAACTGACAAAGGTAGGAAATAATTCCAGTGAGTTCTTTTTGTCTTCTTTTTTAATAATGTTAAGGTTTCATTTATTCAAACAACCGTTTTTCAGGAAATTTACTCTGATCTCCTGTTAACTACCAGTCTTCCTTAGAGGCGTCTGCTGATTGCTTTGATGTTTTCTTGACTTCCGTGTAATAATTCCAGCAAGTTATTTTTTATTTTATAATATATATTTATTCAGACAAATGTTTTTCACATCAAAGTTCTCATCATCCAGGCTGTTGGAGCGAGGCAGCTTCTGCAAAACAAACATCATGAAGAAGAGTTCAAAGGTCGTCAGGATGACTTTAGTTTCTACAACAAGATCAACATTAGTTCCTCAGAATTAGCCACTGGTCCACATACAGGTTTCATACACTGATCAGCTGTAACATTGTGACTCCTCCCCTCACACTTCCTCACAGTCTGTCCAAGAAAATCCTTCAGCTCCAGGATTTAGAAGGTGGAGAATCCGTTAGATTTAGATTGTTTTGTTGTTTTCTTTGGTTTCTAACAGGGAGCGTCAGATCAGAATTATCCCACGGTGACACATGTTGGGTTTATCGCACACATGACGAGATAATAAAATGTCTCAGACTTTCCATCCTGAGTCGGCCACGCTGATAGAGGAGATGATTTCTGTGTTTTCCTCTAATCCTGAGCTCTGTGGGAAAGGGAAACTGACAGTTGTCCAGCTCGTGAACCGTCCTGTGAGGCTTCTATTTGAGCTGTAAGTGGAGCTTTGTCTGCATTTGAATAAAAAACAAACACCGGTAGAAATTTAGAGTCATATCAAAGAACAGAAACTGTGTTTTTGGGGCAAAATATATAAAAAATATGCAAAGCAAGGTCTTTTTTTTCCACCTTTATTACAAATAACAGCAGGAAATCATGGAATTTCCTTTATCACTTATCACTCATTTAAATGAATGATAAGTGGAAGAAATAAACAGGAAATTTCATTCACAATGTTATTTCATTTAATTAATCACCATTACACATTTTGTCATGCTTTTTAGTCTCTTAGTTTGTCCATAAATACAGTGGTATGAAAAAGTTTGGGCACCCTTGTAAATGTTCATGATTTTCCTTTATAAATCATTGGTTGTTTGGATAACAAATTCCAGTTAAATTTATCATATAGGAGACAAACACAGTGATATTTGAGAAGTGAAATAAAGTTTATTCGATTTACAGAAAGTGTGCTAGAATTATTTAAACAGAATTAGGCATGTGCATAAGTTTAGGCACCACAAAAGAAAAAAAATACTTAATATTTTGTAGATCCTCCTTTTTCTGAAATAACAGCCTCCAAACGCTTCCTATAGCTTCCAATTAGGGTCTGGATTCTGGTGGGAGGTATTTTGGACCATTCTTCTCTGCAGATCATCTCTAGTTCAGTCAGGTTTGATGGTTTCCGAGCATGGACCGCCCGTTTTAAAGCACACCATACATTTTCAATAATATTCAGGTCTGGGGACTGAGACGGCCATTCCAGGATGTTGTACTTGTTCCTCTGCATGAATGCCTTAGTAGATTTTGAGCAGTGTTTAGGATCATTGTCTTGTTGAAAGATCCAGCCCCGGCGCAACTTCAACTTTGTCACTGATTCCTGGACATTGTTCTCCAGAATCTGCTGATATTGAGAGGAATCCATGCGCCCCTCAACTTTAACAAGATTCCCAGTGCCTGCACTGGACACACAGCCCCACAGCATGATGGAACCACCACCAAACTTTACTGTAGGTAGCAAGTGCTTTTCTTGGAATGCTGTGTTCTTTTTCCGCCATGCATAACGCCCCTGGTTATGCCCAAATAACTCTATTTTAGTTTCATCAGTCCACAGCACCTTGTTCCAAAATGAAGCTGGCTTGTCCAAATGTGCTTTAGCATACCTCAAGCGACCCCGTTTGTGGCGTGTGCAGAGAAAAGGCTTTTTCCGCATTACTCTTCCATACAGCATCTCCTTGTGTAAAGTGCGCTGAATAGTGGAACGATGCACAGTGACGCCATCTGCAGCAAGCTGATGTTGTAGGTCTTTGGAGCTGGTCTGCGGGTTGACTGTGACTGTTCTCACCATCCTGCGCCGCTGCCTTTCGGAGATCTTTCTTGGTCTTCCACTTCGGGCCTTAACTAGAACTGTGCCTGTGGTCTTCCAATTCCTCACAATGTTCCTCACAGTTGAAACTGAAAGCTTAAATCGCTGGGATAGCTTTTTGTATCCCTCCCCTAAACCATGATGTTGAATTATCTTTGTTTTCAGGTCATTTGAGAGGTGTTTTGAGGCTCCCATGTTGCCACTAATCAGAGAAGATGCAAAGAGGAAACACCTAGAATTTTCCTACTTAAATACCCTGACTCATGATTGGATTCACCTGTGTATGGAGATCAAGGATCACTGAGGTTACCAAAACAATTTTGAGTTCCAATAATTAGTGCTAAGAGTATTAAAATCAATAAGATGCAAGGGTGCCTAAACTTATGCACATGCCTAATTTTGTTTAAATAATTATAGCACACTTTCTGTAAATCATATAAACTTTATTTCACTTCTCAAATATCACTGTGTTTGTCTCCTATATGATAAATTTAACTGGAATTTGTTATCCAAACAACCAATGATTTATAAAGGAAAATCATGAACATTTACAAGGGTGCCCAAACTTTTTCATACCACTGTATATAAAAGTAGGGAAAAAATGGACAATTTCAGCCTGGCATTTAAAACTATGAAAATATTAATGATAATTATACAGAATCTGAAAAGTTATTACTGACTAAACATATATTCTGTATTTTCAAAGAACAAGTCACAGGATGTGAGGATGTGACTTATACAACGGTACGACTTATATATTAATAATTTGTCCGTCAGCACCATCTAGTGAGTAAAATGTGAATTTGTACTTATTTCCATAACCTAGACCAGGATCTCCAACCTTTACTCTACAAGGAACCATTTAACCTCATCTCACCTGGATTAAAGTCCTCCTTCTCTATGAAGACAATACAGCGTATTCAATTATATACAGTTATAATTATATAGACTAATGTTTGATTTCATTTGATTTGATATATATTGATCATGTAAATGGAAACTTAAAAACAGTTTTAAATAAAATAACATAAATTGACATCAATAAATGAAACATTATCTTTCATCTTCAAATTCTTACACATCTCAGTTTACATGAACACGATGTTATATGAAGAAGTTTTTTTTTGTATTTGAAAGGGTACAAAAAGTAACTTGAATTTGATAACACGTGATCATGTTTTCAACACATGCTAATTGATAATTTGGTGCCACACATAAAGAATGCATTTTTAACCAGCACAACACACTAAGCCTAGCCCTTTTATTTTAGCCCTATCTCTGACCCTAACCCAGGGAAAACCCTAAAATGTTTACTTTTTTCATATATGTATTTTTAAAGCTGTAATTTGCTGTGTTAAACATATTACATGAAAAAATATATATGACAAAAGTGGCACTCAAACTCATGTTAGTGGAAGGAAGAATCCTTGAGTGCGGCGCCTTAGACCACTCAGCCATCCTGGCACAGTGAAAACACAGGCACATAACGCTTATGTAGAAAAGGTCCGGAAAACGTAAATTTCCGTATCAATAGTCTCGTTTTTTGTTTTTTTCCCCCCTGGCAAGAGTTTCAAACTCCGCCTATGGTAATATAAATAATATAAACACTAATAAAACAATAAAGATCTCTGGACTAAAATGACGGGTTGGAAATATCAATAGAGTGAACGAGCTTGTTGACGTTTTTACACATCTGACCTATGACCCTGCAGGTCGTGCATCCACAGCTCCAGAGTGTGAAAAGGCTCAATGAGGAATTGGGTTGGGGGTGTCGAATAAAAGATAATACATTGATAAATGTATTATTAATGGTGTTTTTGACGTGTAAATCTGTGTTTTACCTGCACAAACACCACCTCCTCCACCAGCCTGCTGACCTCAAACATCGCCGTCTTCACCACGGTCTCCATCACCTCCGACAGCTGAGCCTGGAAGTCAACGATCAGGGATTCCAGTTCCGACATGTGTGTGTTGATTCAAACACACACTGATGTTTGTACATGTTCTTCCTGCTTTTCACTCACACATCCTCCTAACGCTCACCTGTCACAATGTTTTTTAGTTTTTTTTAACAAACTTTGTTCAGACATGAAACAGTACAATACAAAAAGTGCAACTACAACTGCCAGAAGGAAACATACAGAGGTACAGCTTCAGAGTAAAACATTAAACATAAACATTGAAGAGAACACATAAATCAAGTCTTAATGGATTTCATATTAATGGAGTGTTTGATGGTTTTAACATATTGTTTGACTTCATTTTCACAAATAGAAAGCAGTGGTTTCTGTTTGGTATAACAACACTTGTGAATGTGCCATTTAGCTAAAAGTATAATAAGGTTAATTATATAAAATTGTTTCTTTCTCATAGATGGATATTCAAAATGACCAAACAATACATGTTCAAAACGTAAGTCACGTGTGTAACTATGGTTCTATGAATCCCTTCTGACCGCCAGAGGCGGTGCTTCCAGCACTGAATGATCATTCTTGAGCCTGCGCAGGTCGAGAAATTAATAACAACAGTCACCTGTGACCTCTGGTGACCCACGTGAGTCTATAAAGTCACGTAAATAAGTAAGTAATTTATTTATAAAGCGCTTTTCACAGATAAAATCACAAAGTGCTGAACAGAGCTGTGGAGAAATTAATACAAGTACAACATCATAAAAGCACAATAAAACATGGGCGCATAAACATCATAACAACAGCATCATAAATGGATAATAATAATTTAAATCCAGTAACTAAAAGCTTTACTGTAAAGTGTAGTCTTCAACAGTTTTTAAAAGTGACCACATAGTTGAGCTCCCTGAGAGACTGGTGTAGGTTATTCCAGAGTCTGGGGGCCACAGCCTGGAACCCCAGGTCTCCTCTTGTTTTAAATTTAGTTTTTGGGGTCTTTAGGAGACCCTGGTCTGAAGACCGAAGGCTTCGCCCTGAAGTGTAGGGGTACAACAAGTCTGACATATATTGAGGGGTCTGACCATGTAACGCTCGAAACGTAAGAACTAATATTTTAAAGTTTATTCTAAACTTAACTAGAAGCCAATGCAGAGTAGAAAGAATGGTGGTGATGTGGGATGTTCTAGAAGCACCAGTTAAAAGTCTGACAGCAGCGTCTGAACGATCTGGAGTCTGTTTAGGGTCGACTTATTAAAACATGTAAAAACACAATTACAATAGTCCTCACTTTAGAGATATTTCTCAGGTGATAAAAACAGTGTTTAGTCAGTAGATGACAGTGACCCTCCAAAGACATTAACTGATCAAACACAAGGTTTCTGAGGCTGGTTTTAACAGATGAGCCCAGATCACCAAGAGACTTTAATCAGAGGATCTTTTTATCACGAGAGATGATCAGAGTTTATGTTTTGTTTGAATTTATCAGGAGATCATTTGATGACAACCAGTTAAAAAGTGAAACTCAGTCATTAAAGGAGCAGTACAACTGGATATCGTCAGCATAAAAATGATAAGACACATTTTTAAAACCACAGATCAACCGACCAAGAGGCATCAGATACAATAAAAACAAAACAGGAACCAGAACAGAGCCCTGGGCTACTCCACATGACAGGTTGGACACATTAGACATTACATCATTAATAGCCACATTAAAAGTTCCAGCAGGTAGGCAGTTACTGACGCCAAGTGAGGAGGAAGTCTGGATGTTTGATCCTCAGAGTTGAAGCCCAGACATACCTCATGAACAATTTAGGTCAATAAGTGCCTGACGGTCGTATACTATCAGCGCAGTGATGTTTTGGCACAGAATACCGATCAGTGTGGCTACAAACAAAAGTTCCAGCAGAGCGGGCAGATGGCAGCCGGTACGTGCTGGCGCCATCTTGTCACCTGTGTCACACGTGATACCGGAAAGCCAGTCCCACAATCTTCTCGCGTAAAAAGAGTGGATTCCGAGGGACTGAACGCTCTGGCGATCATTCGGGATTCATAGAACCATAGTTACATACGTAACGGTGTTGACGGAGGACGTCCTCCAATGGATGTGGAGTGGCCACGTTCACCCTGTAGAACCTGGCGAAGGGGTTCAAAGACGTCCATGAAGACGCTGCACAAATAGTCTCCAGCGGAACACCAGCCTTTGCATCCCAGGAAGTGGAGACGCTCCAGGTGAATGGCACCTCACACCTGTAGGCAGTCGCCAACCACACCGGGTATAAGCCTCAGGAATAATATTGACGACCCAGTGTGACAGACGCTGCTTAGACGGTCGACAGCCCACACGGGGTCCCGCAAATCACACAAACAGTTGATCAGACTTACGTACTGCCACGGTCGCTTGCAAGTAAGCAGCCTGCGAGTGGACGGGGCAGAGATGCTTGGAGTCAGAGTCGAAACAAGCAAGTTGTAAGGGCCCGACAGGAGTCGTAGAGGGCACTTTGAGGATAAAAGATGGATTAGGCCGGAGAGTAACCCCCGAACCACCAAGGATGACTGCTTCATCAACCTCCACCAGTATAAAGAAGGATTTACAGAAAGACTTTGTCTGATTGAGGGTTCAATTCCTTCTATCTTTGGAGACGATGAACAGAGCACTTCGGTAAGCTGTAAATAACGCTAAAAAGTGTGATGATAAGACGTCCCTGTCATTGTTTTGTTAGCATTAGCAGTTGCACCGTCTTCATATGTTAGCGCTGTGTGCTCGTTTTAGATCCTTGATGATATGGCCTACGTGATTTAATTTAAGTCTAAAGTTTTCATTAGTCATTTCATTTTGACGTTTTTGTCTCCGTAAAGACTGTAATAAAATGCGTTTCGTGACTTTAGCTTGGCGCTAGCGTTAGCTCGGTGCTTGTGTTAGCTCACTTGTTAGGGTTCTGCAGGTTCATCATCTTCATTTTCATCTCGCTCCGCTGGGTCTGACTCTGGCTGGAACATGTAAGGCTGGATGGACAAGTCTAACGTTGTTGACATTTTGTAAATAACCTCTGAATAAAAAGTTTATGCTCCGCTACATAGCTGTATCTCTTCTATCAAACTACAAAAATGGCCGAGCAGGGTGGAGTTGAACCGAGTGTCACCTGAAGAGGGGGCGGGGTATGGAGTGTCTCATTTGCATTTAAAGAGACAGCACCAAAACGAGTTGCTCAAAACGGATGACGCGTGTTATTATATTTATCCCATAACTTCCTGAGTGGTCTTTCTGGATGTTTGTGAGAGTAAATAATCCTGTCGTGTGGTTCCACAGGATTCTATTATTGAAACGTGAATCCTGTCTTTCCATCTTTCCATCAGACACCGAAGAAATGACATTTTCTTCAAATAATAAATATCCCATTTTCACAGGTTTCCTCCAACAAGAGCTCTGATGTTCTCCACTGATTCAGCAGTAGAAAAGATTATCACTGAAATATTACACAAACACAAAAACTTATCATCACATCCAGGGTTTAACGTCAATAATTGTCTAAAAGTGCTGCCACACAGGGATCATCAGATACAAGTATGAAATATGAAATGTACGACATTGGAACAATTAAAGAAGTGCTTTATAAACTAAACCTTTTGGTAACGCCTGAAACAACCTCCTGCTAGTTTTACATATCAGCTCATTCACCCAATCACTCTCACATTCACACACCAGTGGGACAGGACTGCCATGCAAGGCACTAGTCGACCACTGGGAGCAACTTAGGGTTCAGTGTCTTGCCCAAGGACACTTTGACACAGTCAGGTACTGGGATCGAACCCCCAACCTCTCGATCAGAAGACAACCCACTACCACCTGAGCCACGGTCATTTTTTTTAGTTTGCAGCCATAACTACATAGGAGCATACCGCCACCTACTGTATGATAGTATGCTAACATGAACTCTATATCTACTTTATTTCATTCGTAGCTCATGAGTGGACCAGAACTAAGAGGACCAACCTACCTTCAAATTAAAAATACAAATAAAAAAAATAAAGCAAACTTCCTCCTGTTGTTGTTTTCATACTCACTGAGGCAGAAGAAGAAGGAGGTGAGCTCCAGCATTAGCGCCATATTTACAGCTACAAACACACACTGTTGATCCCTGAACAGCTGAGCAGCGAGCGATCAGAGCTGTTTAGAGAGTGACGACTACGGAAGTTCCAAATGCTTGACCGTCACGTGATTCACGTAGACTCAAATAGTTCCCGGAAGTTAGAGGCGGGCAATTCTTTGAAGGTAGATATGTTGCAAAATGTGAGAGTTTGTAGAATGTGATGTGAGCTCGTGTATAAAAAATACACACACGTGAAATAAATTTAATGTCACAAATGATGGAAAAAAAATGTATACACTATTTACACATAAAATTACAGCTGCAAACTTGTAATCTAACATTTATTCACGTTTTTTAATTACTTGCGTAAATGATCGTTTACAACCACAACTCTGCGGTTATAACTTCTCCAATCTACCGCTACAGAAAGTTAAACAAACTACTTTTCTCGTGTGAATCTGAGCTGCTTGAGTTTTGCAACACGTTTGTGTGTGTGTGTATAACTGTATTTCTATACTTTCACTTTGTGGATCTAGTTCAAATAAAATGCTGTAAAAATGTTCAAACATGATCAAAAACGAATTCTAGAAAAAATGTCTTTGGGGGTCGCCAAAAAATCTTGATATCATAATAGGGTCACGATCCAAAAAGGTTGTGAACCACTGCACTAAATACAGTTTATTTCCACTTATTTACAAAACGAGATTCTTTATATGTGTGTGTTATCACTCATTCATTCCATCATTATGATTTATAGATGATTTAAATAGTTTTATAAGCAAAATGTTGTCGACAGACAAAGAGGGAACTTGGATTCAGAAATAACAGAAAGCAGGACTATTGCCTTAAAATGTTTGAGAACCACTGCTTTAGAAGAACATGTTGACCAATGAATGATGCACCATAGAGATGTTCACTCTGCGTGAACACACCTCTGATAAAGTGATTCAGTTGCTCTTGTTTTGGAGGGTCAATGAAAGAACAGAGTCTGGTTGTTTACTATTATATTCTTTATTCATATATCACATATGTGTCAAACTCATGGTCCAGGGGTCAAATCCGGCCCGTTGGAGCATCCAGTTTGGCTCGTAGGAAAACGTAAAAATCACAGAGAAAACATGAATCATTGTGTAAATGAAATGAGTCATTTTAATGTTCAACTGTTGAAAAAAAACTAAATCTTACAAAATCCTTAAATGTTCCTGAAATGATAACATATTTCCCTTAATTAAATAAAAATTGGTCACAAATCAAGGAAATGTAAAGTCCTGTTGGGACTGATATCTGTCACTTATTGCTTGGATATTGTCGTTTTCTTATTTTATTTGTACTTTATGTATACGTACAATTGTAAATGAGGAACAATAATGTTGAAATCACTTGTTTTCCAGCATAAAATCTGTGGCCCACTGGAGGTCAAGCTGAATGTGAAACAACAAATATGTGCTAGCAGCTGCTAACAGTGAAGCGTTGCCATGAAGGCTGAGAGGATGAGGGCGACCCACAGAGACAGGCCGGGCGTCAGGGCGGTGCTGACGCCAGCCGAGCGTTGGATGGAGTGAAAGCACCGGCCCACGTTTCCCACCTGGTCCACGGCCACCAGCTCTAGCGTGTGTGAGCAGCACGACGCGTTGTAGGCGGCGTGCACGCTGGGGGCGCTCAGAGCGCTCAGAGACAGAGAGCCGTTGCCCTGACGCAGAGACACGCTCTCCACGCCCGTCCCATTAGCGTCAGTGATGTTAGCCCACAGCTCCCAGTGGAAGGGCTCGCACTGGGACACCTCTGAGGGACAATCCTGGGCCGCCACCCTCACCACGTTACATAGCGGGGGGGCAAAGTCTGTGATCTGACAAACACATTACAGAATAAACAGCTGTTAGCACCTCACTTTAAAGGAATAAACAACACAAGTTTGACTTTAGTGCATATAAGTGGATATATAGACGTGTATTAGGGCTGTAAAGGCTTTACTTCTGTATTAGGAGTGGAAATCAGACCTGGAACACATGCAGCCCTCATTCTGACTCTGTGTATCCCCCAAGACAAACACACAAAACAAACTACACAAAATATCACAAATATACACAAAAGAATAACAAAATAACAGGAACATATAAAACCACAACAGAAATACATAAATTCAGCCAAAAAAGGACAAAATGACAACAAAAATACACAAAAAAATAAAACAACATAAATACACAACAATGACTCAAAGACACAGAAAAAGACACACACTGTGATTGGTCATTATTCTAATGATGACATGTTTGTGGCTGTGCTGTGATAAAAGCTGTTAGTATATCTATAGATGTGAACCTTGGTGATCACAGAGAGCCTCAGGATGGCGTAGTTAGAGTCCGAGCCTTTGGCTGCTTCCATGGTGACGGTGACGTCGGTGCCAGACGGCGTGCTAGCAGGCGGCGTGATGGTCATTGTAGCGTTAGCATATTGTCCAGTGGTCAGAGTCAGTCTGTGGGACACACACACACACACACACACATATATACAGTATATATAGTTAATAGGGATGGACAATAATAAACAGATGGGATGATAACGATTGCAGTTTACCAATCCGACCATTAGCCTCAGCCCGTCGCTAAGCTAAGCTAACCTAAACAACATGGCATTACACACACACACACACACCTGTTATTGTTCATGATGAGATGAGCTCTGCTGCCCTCTAGTGTTTAGCTTGAACAGGCACGTTAAATAGATTCTCCACTTTTACAAGTGTGAAATGTCTTTATTAGTAGATTTATGTCTAATAAAACACATTATTATGCACCATATTCATTTCATAAAAATGGAACTACTTTACAATTTTAGAGCCTGTGTTCCTCCATCTTGAAATCAAATGGTTTATGATGTCACATGGCCCCACTGCCTGTAAACAACCCATTGTTTTCTATTGGCCCTGAATTACTGTCAGCTGGAAAATACAATGAATTTGCTGTATATGTCAATGAAAAAATACAATCAATAAGGTCAAACATCAGAACAAAGCAGCAAAATAACAAAAAGCTTGAACAGCTTCAACCACTGAGGGAGGAGTCAACTACAATGTTAGAGTTTATTACAGTGAACCCAAAAACAATAGAGGAAACTGTTCAGCATCTGAATCATCAACGTGTTGCCTTGACACAAAACCCTCAAACTTCTTTAAAACTGTTGTAAAGTCAATTATCACTGATTAGTGTCAGATAATGAACTGATCATTCCAATCAGGCACCGTACCAAAGAGAACACTGGATGCCTCTATACTGGCTAACTATAGACCAATCAGAATCTTTCATTCATGGCCAAGATCATTGAGAAGGTGGTCTTCAACCAACTGAGTCAATTCTTAACATTCAACAAAATATTTTATAAATTTCAGTCAGGTTTTGGTTCTCATCACAGCACAGAAACTGATCTGATCAAAGTGATCAATGACATAAGGTTGAACACTGATTCAGGAAAAGTATCTGTTCTCATTCTATTGGATCTAAGTCTGCATTTGACACTGTAGATCATACAATTTTGTTACACAGATTGTAAACATGGGTTGGACTAAATGTTAAAGTAATGGTTACATTGTAAACTTTGAATCTGACAGATTACCAATGTCCTGTGGGGTTCCTCAGGGATCTGTTCTTGGACCTCTTCTGTTTAGCCTTTATATGCTTCCTTTAGGACACATTTTACACAACTGTAAGGTTGATTATCAGAGCTACGCAGATGACACACAACTATATCTATCACTGAACCCAGATGATTATGGTCCCATTGAGGTGTTGTGTGACTGTTTAGAAAAAGTAAACTGATGGATGAGTGAAAACTTCCTTCAACTAAACCATGACAAGATGGAGGTGATTGTCTTTGGTAACAAGGAAAAGAGGACTGCTGTCAGCAAGTATCTGAGTCTGGATCTTTAGAAGATAAAGACCAAGTCAAAAACCTTGGTGTTCTGATTGACTCAGATCTGACATTCAGCATCAGATCAAATCTATCACAAAAACATCTTCTACCACCTAAAGAACATCTCCAGAGTGAAAGGTTTAATGACTCAGAAAGATCAGGAGAAACTGGTCCATGCTTTTATCTCCAGCAGACTGGACTATTGTAATGGTCTTCATCAAACATCTACAGCTGGTTCAGAACGCTGCAGCTCAGGTCTGAACCAGAACAAAGAGGTCAGAACACATTAGTCCAGTTTTAAAGCCTTTACACTGGCTCCCAGTCAGCCTCAGAGGAGACTGTAAAGTTCTGCTGCTGGTTATAAATGTGTGAATGGGTTTGGTCCAGAATACATCAGTGACATGTTAGTCAGGTATGAACCCAGCAGGTCTCTGAGATCTATGGACACAGGTCAGATAGTGGAGCCCAGAGCTCACAGTAACCATGGTGATGCTGTGTTTAGTTGTTATGCTGCAAAGAAGTGGAACAAACTGCAGCAGAGCTGAAGTCAGCATCACATGTGAACATTTTTAAATCAAAGTTAAAGGAACTTTTTTTCTCTACTGCGTATGATTGAGTTATTGATATAATGTGTTTGTTGATGATTTTAAATGATTTTACTGATTATTTTTAAATGTTCTTTGATTTTAAGCTGTTGAATATTTTCTGTTGCACTGTTTGATCATGTAAAGCACACTGAGTTGCCTTGTGTATGAAATACGCTATACAAATAAATTTGTCTTGCCTATTGGAGTGAAGCATTCAGCCTGATTTTTAAATCATTTAGCAGCTTTTTCTAGTCAAAATGACAACTTGTGCTCATTTCAGTTGCTTCACATAATCAGGAAAAGTTACAATGTTGATGTAAACCTCTTGTTTACTCATCATCACTAATTCCTCTCTCTAACACTCCCTCTATGTCTGCTTCTTCCCTTGTGTGTTTGCTCCTGTACTCCTTCTGGCTTTTGTCTTGCAGGTCCGTGGGATCCTCAGTGTGGAGTTACAGAGTCTCAACAACTCTGTCTCCACCCTTTCCTCTGCACACACCCAACACAGCATAACGTGGATGGCTGTTCATCATAGGAATGGGATCCACACAAGGTTCCTGCTGCTTAACAGAAGGTTTTCCTTGCCGCCATGATGAATTCATGTTGGGTGTGGGATACATATGTATGTGTATATACGTATATATGCATATGTGTGTATCCATAAAATGAAGAGTCCGTCCTTAAGACTGCTCTACTGTAAAGTGTCTTGAGATACCATTGGTTATGATTTGGCGCTATACAAATAAAAGATTGATTGATTGATTGTTTACAGAAAAAATCCATGACAACTGGAGGCAACAGTTCCAAATCTGAGGTTTGGTAGTAGACATGAAGCAGAGAAGAAGAGTTCTCCTAGGGGACCTTTACTCTCCCTTAAACAGTGTGTTGACACGCTCTGGTGGGTGAAGTTTGAGAGTAAATCACAGACTGCTGAAGAAGCTTACAGGGGGCCCAAAATAGTAACAGACAAAAAAAGAAGTAGAAAAAGAACAGGAATGGACAAAACAAAAATATCGTAAATAAAAATAAAAATAAAAAAAGATAAACATATAATTGAAGAAAGTGTTCTACTATTTTGTTTTCCTTTCTTCCACAACTGGATCTGTTTTTTAATATATACAGTGGCCCTAATCCTCTTCATATTAACAGAACATTCATTATAATTTGGTTAATTTAAGACAAAAATAATGAACTTTATTGTAAAAGCTTAATTTCAAGTGTAACAGTAAGTTTATTATTGGAACTTTTTTCCATGTGTTACCTGCTGCAGCTATTATGTGTGTGTGTGTGTGTGTGTGTGTGTGTGCGTGCGTGCGTGTGTGTGTGTGTCAAACTCACGAATTGGGATAGGTCATGGTAAAATTCTTGTCGTTTTTAATGTCGATGGTGTATGAGCCTCCTGAGCTCTGAGTCATTACACTGAAGAGGAGAGACAAAGGTTTCCCAGGCTCCACACTACTGTCCACGGTAGCCTGAGGAGTCAATACACAACAACAACAACACAATCATCTCACAACAGCCTGAGGGGCCTGTACTACGCAGATAGATTTCCTCATATCACGCTAACTTCTGGGATTTAATCAGTGTGTGCTGGACTACCAAACGAGCTAACGCCTCATGGAGCTAAATCACCATGGTAACTTAGGCTAAATCACCATGGTAACTTAAGCTAAACAACTAACCTGGTAGGGACCAGGTTTTGTTCTGGTTAGGATCTAAGCGAATACTAAAGCTCCGCCTCTTGACCAATCAGATCGCTTAGAAAACAAACTGTCCAATTAAAGGAGGATCTTTGTGAACACGTCTGTGTAGATCTGATGTGACTCTGACAGGAGAGAGAATATTTATCCTTTATTTACCATCACATCCTATAGGAAACATAGATTTATATCTGATGGACTGACCTACATTAGTCACATGATAAAACCTGTGTGTGTCAGACGCTTTCACACCGATAAATTAATTAATTAATTCATATATTCTGTGGTGATGCTGAGAGCCTCAGTCCTGTAGATAATATAAATATAAATATATTCCACCTTATGATGTAGACTGATCTGAGAAAGTGATCACAGTGTCTGTTTATTCTACGTTTATAATCTCACTAATTTAATCATTAACACTCATCAATTCCTGCATTAATTACTTTCTGATTTTACTGCAGCAACAGTGTTGTTTTAGGTCTGAATTATGGATTTTAAAGGGGTGGTATATTGTGAAAAATTCACACATTTGACAAAGTTTTGTTTTCTCCCTCTCTTGTTATTCCACATTTTGTAAAAAAATCAGCTCCAAACAGGACAGTTTGATTTTTCTCGCTACTCAACGTCACTTAGTGGAAACTCCTCCCCCTGACAATCCTGGCTCCTCCTACCCTATAAGAATGTGAGCTCCTCCCTCTCAGACTACCTCACAGCTAAAACAACAACATTGTGGTTTAATATAAAATATATATTATACTTTGTCGTATATGAAAAGCTACATAGGGGAGTGGTGGCCTAGTGGTTAAGGACGCTGGGCTTGTAATCGGAGGGTTGCTGGTTCAAGCCTCACCTGGGCCGTCACTGTGGGATGTTGAGCAAGTCCCTTAACCCCAAACTGTGCCACATAATGGCTGCCCACTGCTCCTCAGGGATGGGTTAAATGCAGAGGATAAATTCCATTAATGTAATAACATTACATGGCCAATTAAAGGCGAAAGCCCCGATTTTAATCTTTAATCTTTAATACACAAAATGTGTTCTCTGCATTTAACCCCTCCCTGAGGAGCAGTGGTCAGCAATGGAGCAGTTCCATTTTTAGTAGCTGTTATATCGCCTCGTATCACCTTTGACATGATCTGACGTGTTTGTGACACGATGCGACGCAGCGGTTGAACAAAACAACTGATTATCACCTTAAATGCACTATTCCTGTCGTTAATGCAGACAGTGACTCAGCAGTTTAACACTCCGGTGAGTGTTTCAAGCAGCTGAATGACTCCGCTGCTGCTGCTGTGATAAACACACAGCCTGAAGCGCTGAAACAGACTCACAATCACAATAGCCTTTTAAATATCCATGTGTTTTACTGTAATGTGTAGTTTTTTGGCTGAAAACAATAACAACAGTGGGTGGATAACAAAAAGAAAACCACTATGGTGATCAACTGATCTCCCTCACAAAAGCAAGACATTAAGTCAGTGTCTACAGACACGCCCACTCATGAATATGCATAAGTACTACTACTACTAAGGTAGTCTTTTCAGAAGCTAAAACTCCAGAAAACAGGCAGGTTTGGGAAATTAAACCTCAAATACTAAGTTGTTGGGGTTCTTATAACAAATGATGATGGGTGAAAAATAGAATTGCACTGGACCTTTAATTCTTCATGTTTTTAAAGAATTATTCCCCAATAGTGACGTAAGTTGCTCTCTAGTTTCACTGATTGTGATTGGTCTGATGCTGTTAACTCCTCCTTAACTGAGTGAGTTGTAATCTAAATTTGTATGACAGCTTCTGTCTGATGGAGAACGTTTGGTTAGGTGAAGCTAACGGAGATAAATCCAGGATATAATTATCTAGCTTCATAGTACAGGCCTGAGGAGCAGAAATACACAACAACAACACAATCATAATCTCACAACAGCCTGAGGAGCAGATATTTTGTGAACAATAATGAATGAATAACTGTATAATAATAAGTGTGAGTGAGGGACCTTGATGTTGACTTTGGACACAGACATCTGCGTGGTGGACTGTCGGAGGAAGGTACTCTTTGACTCTTTGTCCGTCCCCCTCAGAAACACCACAAACTCTCCCTCTGGGACGGAGTCCACGGTGAGCAGGAAGTCTCCGTTACCCAGAGCGCTCAGAGAGCTGTTGGTCGTCTGCTCAGGCCCCGACACCAGCACTAGCCCCGCCTCCACCACCTCCAGTGAGGACGGCCCCTTCCTGCCCATCACCGTCAGCATCAGCATGGCTGGCGCTCCTGCACACACGCACACGTGCACACACACACACACACAGAGCAAATATGAGTGACAAATACACAAAGATGTTCCCTAAAACACACAAACTGACAGAAAAATACACAAATATGACTCCAAAAACATATTTGCAAAATACTTCTAAATCACACAATCACATTAAACAACAATATAAATAGAGAATTTGTTCATATTTTTTGTTTTGCGTTCTATTTCATAATATTTAGTGAGATGTCTCACTATGGGATGTTGCCTCTGCTACATTCCTCAGAATACTTGACTTGACTTTGCCAATCCTGATTGGTCGGTGAAGCCCATCAGTCCGATGGAAGAACCTCCCACCTCCTTTTAGAGGAGGAGACAAACAGGTGTGCCTCATTCTTAAACCTCTTCTCCTCTCAGCTACCTCGCATATTTTTGGCTCTGACCAGTTTAACTGTTCCCAGGTGGGATTTCCTTCTTTTCCTACCAACGAAGACCACACCAGGTCAAAAGGAAAGGTTTAACAGCTCTTACCTCGCTCTGCGTGGTGCAGTGCTGTCCTTCACTGCCGCAAGGCGTGAAGCTCCAAGCTCCGGCTGCTCTCCTGCCTGCATCAGCAGCCATGGAAGACAAGGCTCCTCTGACCGAGGGAACGGGATGCGTCATGGCTTGTCTTTGTCCATGCGGTAAAAAAAATATCCAGCAAGGACAGACATGAGACCTGCTCCGGGTGCCTGGGCGTCGAGCACGCCCGGATGGCCATCAAATCTCCAGGAGAGGCCAAAAGATGCAACACCCATCGTTCCTGAGGGGATTTTCGGCTCAGCCCTATCTTCCATGCAGCGGTGCTGCGAAGCGAAGAAGAGGGAGGAGGAGGCTCTGCGCCTGTGCCTCCCTAGGAATCCTCCGCTCACGTCTCCGCCTGTGTGTCAGAGAATGGCCCCACAGCTTCCTCTCCAGGGTCCGCTGGTCAAGACACAGAGACTCGCCGCCCACCTCCGTAAACTCAGCGGGGCACGCCTGCCTGGCCCGGGAAATCCTCGGCCGCAGCTGCCATCTTGCCGCTCTTGGGTTCTCTGACTGCAAGCACATCCCGGGGATTATGAATGTGAGCGTGGACCTGCTTTTCAGAGGTGCACCAATTTACGAGGAATGGATGTTGCACCCTGACATGGTGTGACAGTTACGGGCCCATTACGGACACGCCGAGGTGGACCTGTACGCGGGAGAGGAAAACGCGCAGTGTAAAATGTTTTTTTCTCCCTGCTCAGCACAGGTGTTCCCCTCGGAATAGATGCACTACTACACGCTTGGCCGTGCATGCTTCTCTGCGCTATTCCCCCGCTTGCTCTGATTCCACCCACTCTGCACAGGGTGAGGGAATACGGCCATTCTGTTATCCTGGTGGCTCCCCACTGGCCGACTATTCACTGGTTGGTGGAGTTTTACCAGCTGCTCTGTGCTCCCCCCTGGCAGCTCCCACTGCGCAGGGATCTGCTGTCGCAGGCGGGAGGCACGGTTTTCCATCCACGCCCAGAGAGTCTGGTGCTGTGAGCCTGGCCCCTGAGTGGCGCAATCTGTCAACTGTAGGGTTATCACAGGACGTGATCTCTACAGAGCTCGGGCCTCCTCCACTAGATCTCTTTAAGACTCTAAGTGGAAGGTGTTTGAGTACTGATGTCTCCAGGGAGGCCAGATTCCTTTTCAGTGCCCGGTGGGTGTGATTTTGTCATTCCTGCAGGGCCTGATTGACAAGCGCAAAGCCTTTTCCACTGTGAAGGTGTATTTGGCGGCGATCGCCACCTGTCATGTGGGCTTTGCAAACAAACCGGCGAGTCAGCATCTACTGATATGCAGGTTTATGAAGGGTGCGCGAAGATTCCCCCCCTGTGTCTGTTCGTAACCCCGGTTCTATGAATAATATGAGTGAGATGTCTCACCAGACTGCCCTTCTTTCTCGAACGAGGAGAAGAGGTTTGCTTACTAAGAATAACATCCACCTGTTCGTCCCCTCCTCTTATAGGAGGTGGGAGGTTCTCCCATCGAACTGATGCGCTTCACCGGCCAATCAGGATTGGCAAAATAAATAGGTATGAAAAAGGTATTCTTAGGAACGTAGCAGAGGCAACATCCCATAGTGGGACATCTCACTCATATTACTCATAGAAATGGGGTTACGAAAGTAAGAAAGTTTTTTGTTGTAGTTTTTGTCTATTTCTGCTGTCGGTATTGTGTCGTTATATAGTTTTTTTTGGTTATCGAACAATTTTTGTTGTTGTTTTGCAAGGTTTAGGAGTCATCTTGTGTAGTATTTGTAATCCTTTTTTAATGTATTAATGTTGTTTTGTGTCCATTTGGTGTTTGGTAAAGATGTTTTGAAACTATTTTTTTTATTTTTTTTGTTGTCAGTTTGTGTATTTTAGTAGTTTTTTGTGATTTTGTGTAATGTTTATTAAACTTGCTTCATCTTCTGTTCTTTGTTCTGTGTGTGTGTGTGTGTGTGTGTACCTGCGGGCGGCCTCCCGGTCACTACGGCATACCCAGGGTGAGCTCCTCCAAAGCTCTCCACGAAGTCGTAGATGAAGCTGATACTGCTCTGACCTAGAAGAAGAAGCTCCTCCCATCAGTGACCACCTCCTTCCTGTCACCGGTGTTGCACAGAAACGTGTGACTCAGCATAGGTGGTGATGTTCCTGACCTGTGACCTTCAGCGTATACGGCTGGGTGGTGGTGATGGAGATCCTCCAGCTTCCTGTCTGCTTGTCTGAGTGGATGCGGATCCTGCGTAGGTTTCCCACGGCGTGGATGGTTCCCAGTTTTCCACTGGTTTCACTGGAGCTCTGGGTGACACCTGCCAATGACCAAGATGTTAGGGTGTTAGGGCGTCAGGATTTTAAGATGTTAGGATGCTAAGCTGTTAGGACGTTAGGACGTTAGGATGCTAGGGCGTTAGGACATTAGGATGCAAGGGCGTTAGGACGTTAGGATGCTTGGGCATTAGGGCGTTAGGACTTTAGGATGCTAGGGCATTAGGACGTTAGGATGCTAGGGCGTTAGGACGTGAGGATGCTAGGGCGTTAGGATGTTAGTATGTGAGGGCGTTAGGATGTTAGGGCATTAGGACGTTAGGGCGTTCGAACGTTAGGATGTTAGGGCGTTAGGACGTTAGGATGAGAGGGCGTTAGGACGTTAGGGCATTAGGGCGTTGGCAGCGGTGGAAAGTAACAAATTACATTTACTCTCGGTACTGTAATTGAGTAGGTTTTTTGTGTACTTCTACTTTTTTGAGCACTTTCTTAAACCTGTAGTTTTACTTTTATACTTCAGTAATTTTTGTTTCAAGAAACAATACTTTGTTATAGCCATAGATATAATATACTGTGGTGTAATTGTTTAACATTTGTGCTATTGAACGTACCCTCGAGCTGTTGTTAGGATCAGCCAATAGGATGTGCATATATCTATGTCTATGGCCTGCTCTGTTGATTCACGTTACCGCATCGCGACAAAGCGAGAGCACAAAATTTAGACGGAGAGCAGGAAGTGAAGCTTAAGAATCTGACATCTGAAATCATCAAAATGTCCATATTTTGTGTAGTTTACGGATGCTCCAATCGTTCTAACCGAGAAAAGGAAAATAGATTTTATAGAGAAGATTGTTGTTCACAAAGGTGAGAATGTAAAAATTTCACAGAACAATGCCGTAAAAAGTGGATTTTAAACCTACGTCTGTGGTCAGGAGGAACAGAGTCTGTTAGCGTAGCGAGCTAACTTTGTTTTTGTGGCTGTGTTTATAAAGCATTAGGTTGTCGTTAAATGCTCATTTACTATTATTTACCTTCTTTCTTTCACTCCTTCTTTCACACTGTGCACATTGTAGGAGGATGAGTTATTATTAATGGGTTATATAACTAAGAATATTAATTATGATTATTAATATTACTTCAAATTTTGCGGGGTGCCACTCCTTTTAACAGGAGAAATATGTCTACGTTTTTAGACTAAACTCATCAATGTGAAACCAGGGGAAAGTGAATTCTAACAGCAACATCTACACCATCATCACAGCTGTAATGAATCAGAGGAATCAAATATTATGTTTAACCTTTTATTCAAAAGTCAACAATTAACACAGTCAAAATATCAATTGAAATGGGATAATTAAATCATGATAAAATGCATTTCTAGGCTAATAAAAGTGAGGATTATATGTAATAAAGTGAAATCACTATTCTAGGAGAATTATAGTCTACTAAATATTGAATAAAAATGCAGGATACATATTCGAATAATAAGATCATAAAATCAAAGAATAAAATCATAAAGAGAGCTCATAACAAAGAGAGGAGGACAGACAAGGGGAGACGAACAAACATGAATGAGATGAACTGTGTGTGGAACATGTTGTGAGTGTGTGTAAGTTTGTAGTTATGGAAGTATGGATGTGATCTATTGTGGATGAAGTTGCTGATGAAAGTTCATTCAGGTACCTTGAAGATGATGTCAGGGTTGGACCTGGAGGTGCTGTTTGAAGCAATGCAGCAGGACGTGCCACCGTTGAGTTCTGTTGCGTTTCAACAGATTATAGCCCCTTCAGCCGATCCAGGCGGTTCTGGCCTTCACAGCTGGCTTAGAAAATGGCTCGTGGCTTACCCCAATGGGTCGCAGGCCGGGCTTCTTTCGGCTGTTACACACGTCACTAGATGCTGGATTCGTCCGAACCAAGCAGCTGTTCGTTCAAAAATCTAACTGTTTCAATTAAAAATAAAATGAAATAAGTGAAAAGGTGGGGAAGGGAAACGCGTTGAGTATGAAACGCCAGCGTCCCAAAAACTAAAGTTTCGGGCAGCGCGTCTTTTTTTAAAAGAATTTGGAGACGCCTTTTGGAGGAGGTGTCTTGGTTGATCATTGTGAGATCATATTGGTGATTGGTCAATGTCTCTGCTTTCAGCTTGTGGGTGTGTCTCAAGTGTGGGTGTGTAGTGGAATGACATAGACAACAGGGGGAGTTCCTAAACATAAAAGAATGTCTAATAATTAATTCCACATATTTCAAGACATCTTTTCAACATCATATCTTAATATATCATCTATAATGAAACAGTTAGATACCAGACACGGCTGAAAAATAGCATAGTTAGTACTTTATAAACCTGAATGTCAAAATTCGAGTTAAGGAATTTTCTTTATCATATGGTTAACATTCAGTACCTTGAACTAAGCTTTGTGATGTTTTCTAGTATTTCAAGCACCTTTTAAATGATAAACATTTTAAAATAGCATTCTCTTGGTTATTGAATTAAATGAAAAGAGTGGCATAGGACAGACACTATTTGCAATTTCAATTTCTGCAGGAACCCGTAACAATAATCCTTTCTTTTGTGACTTTCCAGTCAAGCACATGTTCTTTGTTCTCATTTGAGCAGGAGAGCTAGTGTTATTCCAACATCCTGTGTGACCAGTGGTTTGGGTTCTGGAGGTGACAACATCTGCAGGGGGTCGGAGCCCAGAGTTTGAAAACTTAGCATGTAAACATTGACTGACTGTTTCCCTTTGATCGTAATGTAGCAGAGAGGTGATATAGGAGGAAAACTGTTCTTGGATTCTCCTGTTCTTTTGTTCAGGCAGGAAGAGGGAGAAGATACGCCTGTGGGGCACGTTTGCATTTCACAGTAGGAGACAGACTCTCTGACTCCATTGACTGGTGAAACTGGTGTCCTAAGTCAAAGATCAACTTGGAGGGTTTGGTTCCCTACAACATAAAGCTGAACACCCTAATGCTATTTCACTACATGTCATAAAGTACTATTCAGTAGCAGTATATATGTATACCATTCCTCTCTCTAACACTCCCTCTATGTCTGCTTCTTCCCTTGTGTGTTTGCTCCTGTTCTCCTTCTGGCTTTTGTCTTGCAGGTCCGTGGGATCCTCAGTGTGGAGTTACAGAGTCTCAACAACTCTGTCTCCACCCTTTCCTCTGCACACACCCAACACAGCATAACGTGGATGGCTGTTCATCATAGGAATGGGATCCACACAAGGTTCCTGCTGCTTAACAGAAGGTTTTCCTTGCCGCCATGATGAATTCATGTTGGGTGTGGGATACATATGTATGTGTATATACGTATATATGCATATGTGTGTATCCATAAAATGAAGAGTCCGTCCTTAAGACTGCTCTACTGTAAAGTGTCTTGAGATATTATTGGTTATGATTTGGCGCTATACAAATAAAAGATTGATTGATTGATTGATTGATGTATATATATATATGTATGTGACAAACACACCTCATGTATCATTGACTGTCAGGCTAACGTCATCGTTAAAATGTTTAGCATGTTTGTTTACATTATAGCCGTTACTGCTGAGGAGGTTGTAGACACACCCACTCAGAAGTGCACAGATTTTGGTGGGTGAGGGTTTGGGGGGTTGTGTAACTCGTGTGCGACTCAAAGCAGAGCGTTTTTTGTGCCCCCCCGAAGTTTTCCTAATGCCCCCCCATTTAATACTGCCTGGCGCCGACTCTGGTCTCCCGTGCACCTCGTCCTCCAGCAGTGCCTGATAAGCCACTGAGCAATAGACGGATATTAGACGTCTAGTTATTTTTTAGACCTAATTTCAACCGTCTAGATTCCATCTATTTTTAGACAGGATTTACATATTGCACTTTAATCCATTAATCAATAACTATTTATTAAAAAAACAACTGTAAGGTGCATAACTGATCTCCAAATACTGAACTAAAATAATGATGAGAGCCGTTCAGTGATATACAGTATAGTATAGATATAGCCGAGATTTAGACGTCTAAATCTCTACTGCATTTCAACGTCTAGATATAGATCGAATCTAGACAATTGAATTTAATCCATTATTCAATAGTTGTTCATTTAAAATAATAACTGCACGTTGCAGAACTGATCTCTAAATATTGGATTAAAATAATTTTAATAGCTATAATCGTTATAAGGTATAGTATAGATATAAACGTCTAATATTACGTATTTCAACGTCTATAATTAGACCATGTTTTATATTTAGATATTTTTATTTTAATCTTAGGGAAAACAAACAAACAATAATAATCTGATTAAATAGTCAGCTCTTTCTATGTGCAGTGCCCAACTCCAGCGGTGGGAGGTACCTTACTGGTGTAGCACGCTCACGTGACGCATCGTGCAACCACTTCTCGTCCACAACAACAGAACAACTTTATCCACAGATCTTCTGTAGCTTTGATGAGATGTTTAAACGCTCTGAGCAGGTGAAGATGATTAAAGCTGATAAAGTTGTTCTGTTGTTGTGGACGAGACCATCAATGAAAAAACTGATGCATCCTTGTGTCCATTTATTTTTGTGTAATGATTACGGTTTGGAATGATGTCATCAAGATCATTTAAATTAGGTTGATCAAAACTTGATCAATAAACCTGATCAGATTCAGTAAACCATTGATCCCTGAGGAGGAATATGGTGACATTAATGCTGCTCTCATTCATCTTATATGACATGAATAATACATGTCAGTACAACTCCACCTTTTAATTGTATCTTATTTATTATTTCACTGTTATCTGGGTTGGTGAGCGTTACCTTCTGGGTTGGTGAGCGTTACCTTCTGGGTTGGTGAGCGTTACCTTCTGGGTTGGTGAGGATGAAGCTGATGGACGTCCCTGTGATGTAGATGGTGATGTTCTTCAGAGAATCGTCCAACACAAAGGGGAACGTCTCCTGTTTACCAGGACTTCTCGCCCGCTGCAGCACCGTCACCTGACCACAGGAAAGCTTATTGTCACCTCAACGTCACTACGGGGTTCTCCCCAGCACTGGTGAGCGTAGGACCCCCGACGTTGTGCTTTTGATCCCCTATGGTGCGTTATCACCAGCGTAGGTGGGCTTTTCTGTTGTTTTTGCCTGTTTTACTCAGTACCATCATAATAATCATTTCACACTCTGACTCAAAGAGACTTCCAGGTGTGCACGGGTTGTTTAAACTCTCTTTTAGCCGCACCGTCTATTTAATGCAGGCAATCTGTTCAGATGCTCCCGTCTTCACCTGAGGACCCCTGTAGCCACCTAGCTGCCCTGATGTTGCCAGTGTGTATCCTCCTCTTTATAACCCATAATCACCGCCCAATATAAACAGTGGGCTTCATAATCTAAACAAAAACAATCAACTATAAAACAATACAAAAATATAAAACTAATGTTGGGCATGTCCATAACAGTCCTAATATTACAGCAGGTCCAACATAATAACCCATGTGTTGAAGACTTTTTATTGCCATTTGAAATTAAATTAAATACAAACTTCACAGTAAACACAATTTGGGGGGAAAAAAGCCACATAAATTAAATAGGGTTAGGGTACATTTTTTCCCAGTGTCTAATGTAGACAACTGGTGGCCCCCCAAAGTAAACACACAAAAATACACAAAATGACAGTAAAATACACAAAAACAACAGACTAAAATAATCAAAATCACTCAAAACACACAAGATGACTAGAAAAAATCTATAAAACAACAAAAATACAAAAAATAAAAGCTATTAAGAAAAATCTTAATTGAACAGGCAATTTTCTTTACATTTTTCCATGTTGTTAAAAGTTGCTACAAGCATGAAGCACATCTGCACAGAGTGGAGTAGTCTGATGAAAAGTTGTCATTTTTAAGGTGACGATACAAACACTCCTTTATATTAATTATGGTCAAAGACAAGAACGTACATGTGAAGTGTTCATTATATCCAGGAGTGAAGACTTTGTCAACATCTTTGTAAGGACTTTTTTAAAAAAAATTTTTTAACAGTAACGCAAATATTTACTTTCCTTGGTAATGAGTTACTTTTATTATAGAGTAATTCAGTTACTAACTCAGTTACTTTTTGGATCAAGTAGTGAGTAATTATAACTAATTACTTTTTTAAAGTAACATTCCCAACACTGCTCACACGTGACTGTTTTATAGTTGGTTCCACTGTCGTTATTGCACCATGTTACGGTAAATTACACATACTTTTATAAACGAATGTTACTATTTATTTTGAAATGTGAGACTAATTACAATCATAAAATCATACTCTTTATGTTTTAAAATATAAGACTTTTGAAACATTGATTTAAGACACCTTCCACACATCCCCCTACGCTGTGAACAATTCCTGGTGAGAACCCTGGCAATGGTAACTGGTTTCCATGGTAACACTCACCAGGGCGGAGGTGGAGGAGTCCAGGATGACGACGGTGGCCTGGGGAAGCTGAGCCTTGGAGACCTGGATGGCCTGACCTCCAGAGGCCAGGGCCAAGTCTTTGTAGTCGTCAAAAGACCCTGCTGTGATGTCACGGCGCCAACGCCATTTACTCGGGCCCGTCATGAAGAACGACACCTTCAAAATTCAAATCACATGCTTAGAGGAAAAGATTCAGCTTTAATAATCAAGGAAACATATGCCAGTTATAATAATAATAATAATAATATTTAGGATTAATAATAATAAAAGCATGTTTTTCCAACAGAATGTCTGCAGGACAAGGTTTATCTTTATTCAAACTCAGTTAAGTGCTTCTAATAAACTATTTGTGTGAGCACATTAAACATATATATAAATATATTTATATTAGGGCTGGGACTTTATTGCGTTAATCATGATTAAATAATTACAGAAAATTAACGGATAAAAAAACAACTTTTTTTCTCACTCCAACCAGTGTGGAACCGTTCTCATGTCACATGTTCCCTGTATACCCATAATACTGTTAATTAAGTTTAAAAAAAAAAACAGATGAAAAACATTTCATATTACACATTATGTTAGCACTCAGTGATGGAAGTAATTAACAATTTTTTCACTGATTAGGTCATAAACTAAAATAGATTTTTTTTTTACCTTGTCTGCACATGATGTCAGTTAAAAAGAAGTGAAATCTTTATAATACAGCAATACATGCTTTGTTATTGCAATAAAATAAATAAATTTATTTTATTGCATAATTGTGATCATCACCAGCCCTCCCTAAGGAAGGGTAAGAAACACTTTATTATAGGGAGAATATAAAAGAGAGAGCAGTGTTACACCTGGGTGAGGGGGAAGGGAACAGGGAGGAGAGATTCAAGGTAGGAAATGTAAAGGGTGGAGAAGAATAGATTATTTTAAAGTGAGAGTGAGATGTGTAGTTGTAGTTGTGTATATTGTGCTTATTGTGTTGTGTAATCAAACCAGTAAAGTGACCAGTGTGAAGCTTAGATATAATGGTGGTTGATGTGGACAGAGGGAAGGAGTGAGTAGTAATATTTAGGATCAACGTGTCTAAAGTTAAGCCCAGTACCAGTTTTATCCACAGTCTAAGACATGTCAGTGTATCATAGATCAGTGTATGTGTAAGAACCACTACTGTAAACCCAAGCATCGCCCCGGGCCCAAAGATGCAGCCAGGCTAGCAGAGAGAGTGGGGGCCAGGGAGTCCCAGGCCACCTCCCATGGCCGAGCAACCCCCCAGACGCCCCCAAGATCCCAGGCCGAGAGGCAGCCACCGCCCCCCACACACACATCCGAGGAAGCCCTAAGCAGCCGAGCACCCAGCGCATCCCGCCACCGACCCCAACCCCCAACCCCAAGGCCCCCCGCCAGCATCCTGCCCCCCCCCACGAACCCACACCCAAGCACCCAATCCCTGAGGGGAGGGCCCAGTGAGGCCCCCGCCCGAGACCCCAGCAGAGGAGCCAAGGCCCACGCCCAGCAGAAGGCCAGAGCCACGCCGAACGGGCAGCCAGCGGGCGCCCGCTGGTGGGCCCAGAGCCAGCAGGGACCGGACCCCAGGCCAGAAGGACCCGGAACGGAAGCAGCCCCGAGAGCAGCGCCCCCAGGGAGGGCGACCACGCCCACAGTCGCCGAGGGTACCAAGGGGATGCTGCAAGTTGCCCCGCCGGGCCCCAGGCACAACGCATATCGCCTTTCCTTGATGCCGCCCATGCGATGAGCCCGAGACAGCCCCCCCACCAAAGGGCCCAGCCACACCGCAGAGCCCGGCTCACAGTGCGTCGCCCAAGCCGGGGCCACCTGGCGCCGCACCCGCAGGCATGGCAGCCCGCACCACCCACCCCGGAAGACCCCCGCCAGGATCGGCCCAGCCAGCCGGCCAGGCCCGCCGGACCCCAGGGGCACCACCGCTGGACAGGGAACCTCCAAAGGCGAGCCCCCCCGGCCAAACCCCCGTGGGGGTGCCCCCTCACCCCAGCCCACAACCCAGCAAGACCGCACAGCCCCAGACGGTGCAAGAACAGCAGCCCAGGCCCCGCCCCCCACCGGACAGCGCAAGCCACGGGGCAATGCCCCCCCCCCCCCCCCCCCCCCCACGGCGCAAGAGCGACCGGCGGCCGCCACCGCGGGAAAGAGTCACCCCAACGGCACACAACTTATGCGGAGCAGCAGCCCCCAGCCAAAGGCGCAAAACCCACCCGGCACAGACGCCAGCACCCCCCAGCGAGCCCACCCCCCACACCGGCGCGGCAGGCCGCCCTGGACCCACAAGCCGCGAGGCGCGTCCCCAAGGCAACCAGGAGACGAGACAAGCACCAAGCCCCACCTGTAGAGAAGGGGCACCCCCACGCCCCACCAGGCCGGCACCGCCCGAAGAGACCCCGCAAAGAGAGCCCCCAGCAACACCCCTCTACGCCCCTCCAGAGACCCACCGCCCCACCACGCCCGACTGCACCCTCCTGATCCCCACACGGCGGCCCAGCCATCAACAGAGGGGCCCCACCCGACAGGCCCAAATGTGTGAAGTTACCCACCACCCTGTTATGGTGCCTCTCCATTCCCCAATGGAGAAGCACTTCCCTATCCCGTGAGTGAATGTATGTTTTTGGATTTGGATTTACATTTATTTTTATTTGGTTACATTTTTTTTCTTCTTTCCATTGATTTTAATCTTGAGTTTGAAATTGATTGAGAAAAGCTTTCATCATATGTTATTTTATTAGTCTTAATTGTAAGGATTAAAACGTCTAAGAGTTACCGTGGATTTGGTGCTTCTGATCAGGGCTACGATGGTGTCTTTGAGGGCGATGTCTTTGGCCGTGGCGTCGGTGAACACGTAGATGTGAGACGAGGAAGGAGCTCCGGTGAGCGCCAGCTGAGGGAAGCAGAAAGGCGGAGCTTAAACCTCCTCTGTGACTGTGTTAGCAGTAAGGTAGTAAGGTACCTGAAGGCCTGACAGACACATCTCAGGGTGGTCGCCGCCCCCATTGGCTTTGAGTTTGGAGATTTCTTTCTTCATCTCCTCAGGATCTACAGTTCTGATCATGGGTCCAAACTCTGTGAGACACAGAAGGAGGTTAAGAAGAAGAAATCCAATGATCAATAATCAATAAGTGATTGAATAGTGGGTACTGGGGTCGTTGAAGGGCACCAGGATGTACTCCGAGGGCTCGTCCTGCGTTCCTTTCTTGCTGTCGATGATCTCGTAAGCGACTGATCGGGCTTCCTCGATGTCGTCGGACATGCTGCCGGTGGTGTCGATGACGAAGCACACAACGGAGGAGCGAGCGACGCCCATCATCCTGTGGGAGGGAACGCAATTCACCTTTGGTTTGTTTGTAATTCTCAATGTTTTGAGTCATTTTGTCCGGTTTGTTTTCTTCTTCGTCTGTTTGAATGGCCACTCGTCAGAGTTCTTCTTCTTCTTCTTCTTCTAATTTGTACGTTGCATTTCTGGAAATAAGACCCTGACGTGTCGTGTATGAACGTACAGTGTGAACAGTCAGATGGTGTCAGAGTGTCGGTCCGTACAGTGTGAGAACATGAATCGTGAGATGAGAACATTCAGGTTCTGCACCTGAGTCGCACAGTTTGAGCTGGAGTTGAGAACAACGGTTGAAAACATCACACAGTGCATCCTGTGGCACCTGCCCAACACTGGTTCTTTATCCAGGCTCAGAGCTTCTTTCAGCAACGCTGCTACAAAGACGCCAAAGTGGTTATTGCCTTCCTCGGACTCCCCCGCCACAATCCTGAAGTTATTACGGCGCGATCTAGCCTCCAAACCCTCACATTTATTTTCTAACATGAGCATGCCAGTAGAGTGGGAAGCATATTGATCCTGAATCACGACTATGTCGTCAATGCAGGCCGACAAACTCAGCTCTTAACTTCCCCAACTCCGTGTCCATTGCAGCTCTATCGGTGCTTAGCTGCACCTTTGCTTTGTTCGGTTTTGAAATTGTTAGCTATTTCCTTCTGCATCTCGGCAAAAAGCTCAAGTTTCAGAAGAACCACCCGAGGGCGAGGCCACCACTTGGGGACAAAGCCCGAGCGCCGTCTGAGTAGTATGACGTCCACCTTTGCTTTGCCATCGCCAAGTTTCACCAAGAGATAAAACTGTATCGACACGTGAATTCTGGTCGAAAATCACAGTTTGGCGCACACGGAACGTAAATAAAATAAAATTTCAGGCGAAGTCTGTGGGAGCCTCCTTGAACACGTCTTACTCTATCGTTAGCTCAACTGGAAGTCATTTAGTGGGTTTTTTGTTTTTGTTTTTGGAGTCATTTATATATTTTTGTAATTTAGTTTTTTGGTAGTCATTTGAGTATTTTTTGCAATTTTGAGTGTGTGTTTTTTTTTTAATAATATGTGTTTTTTAATCAGTTCATGTATTTTACAGTTTTTTTTGTTTTGTTTTTGGAGTCATTTTGTGTACTTTCGTGTTTTATGTTGTCATTTTATGTAATTTTGTGTTTTGTTTTTTTGTTTTTTTTTTTTTTTTTAAAGGATTTTTTGGGCTCTAGTGGCCTTTATATGACAGTTGCTTGACAGGAAGGGGAGAGCAGGGAATGACACGCAGCAAAGGGTCCCGAGCCGGGAATCGAACCTGGGACCGGCTGCAGGTGAGGAACTATAGCCTCCATTTATGGGGCGGGCGCTCAACCCACTGAGCTAAACACCACCCCGTGTTTTGTTTTTTAATCAATTTGTGATTTTTAATCACCTATGTTACTAATCTAGATTCTGTCTTATCGTGCTTACTTCCAGGAATTGATCAGCGTGTGCTGGACTACGAAGCTCGCTAACCTCTTACGGAGCTAAATCACCATGGAAACTTATGCTGAATGGCTAGCCTGCTCTGGAGCAGGTTTTGCTCTGGCTAGGATTTTAGCGAGTGATAAAGTCCCACCTCCTGACCAATCAGATCTCTTAGAAAGCGAGCTGTCCAATAAAAGGTGATGTGTGAACACGTCCCTGTGTGGATCTGATCCACACAACATCGATGTCTAAATATTCTCTGCAATCCATTCATTTACCGGTGACATCCTTTAGGAAACATATAGATTTATATCTAATGGACTGATCTACAGTCAGCTGATGAAGCCTGTGTTTTCGTATGCGCGGACGGATGAAGTCATATATTAATTAATTCAAAGAATTTGAATTTATTTTATTCGTTCTTTCATCTTTGTTAAACTTTTTATTCTTTTATTTGTGATTTTTTCTTAAGTGGCTGTAACGAAAGCAATTTCCCCCTGGGAATAATAAAGGAATTGTGATTCTGATTCTGAAAGCGTCACATTATTTATAATAATAACCCTTTGAATGGGAAAACCTATCCAATGTATTAATATGATCAACACAAATCCCAGAACCACACGGGGGGACCTAGTGAATGACCTGCAGAGAGCTGGGACCAAAGTAACAAAGGCTCCCATCAGTAACACACTACGCCTCCAGGGACTCACATCCTGCAGTACCAGACGTGTCCCCCTGATTAAACCACTACATGTCCAGGCCCGTCTGAAGTTTGGTAGAGAACATTTGACCTTAAACTTAAATTGTTTATATAAGAAACAGGCAATAAAAGGAAATCTACCACCATCTTTAATAGTCTGACCTCAATATTGTCAGTACCAGAGGGTTTATCTTTACTTTCTTTCAACTATTTTTTGACATCATCCTCAATCACTTCAATACATTTTGAAAGTACAATTTTTGGTCTGCATTATATATTTCCTTATTACTGTAATTTCCGGGCTAAAGCGCACTGTTTTATTGGCTGCATTACAATAATTTAGCAATTTTCTAAGAAAAATCCACACAAATGCTGCAGCCTAACAAAGGCCACACCCTATTGGTTGATGAGGGTGCCCTTCAGACAACTGGGCCAATCAGACTGATACACCGCTTCATCTGCTCTTGTTACCGTAAACTACCACAGAGCGATCACATCATTTTGTGCTTTTTTTATCCTTTTGTGTAATTTTCTGTTTATTGGTGGTGTTTTTGTAGTAATTTTGTGTACTTTCTCTACTTTTGTGTTTTGTTGTAATTTTATGTATTTTGTTGTAATTTTATGTATTTTGTGTGTTTTTTTAATCCTTTTACATATTTTTCTGAAGTTTCTGGAGTCATTTTAAATAGGGGTGTCCTGATCCGATATTGATATTGGACCAATATCAGCCAGAAAACAAATATCAGATTTCATCTAAAATCTCCGATATAAGCGCTCCAATAAGTTTTAGTTGTTTTTGTCCCCACCCTCAGTTGTTCCCACCATGTACTGACAATAAAAACCGAAGTGAACCTGAATTGTTTGCACTTTAAAAGTATAACGTAACATCACATGATCAAGCCTTTTCTAACATTCCACATTACAAAATAAGTAATAAAAGTATGTATGTTTCGTGATGATATCGCATTGATATCGTTATCGGACAATACACAAGGCTGCAATATTGGTATCGTATCGGAAGTGAAAAAGGACATCCCTAATTTCATGTATATTTTTAATTTTGTGTGTTTTTTTTAATTAAATTGCGTATCATTGTGTTTGGGCCTGTACTACAAAGCTAGATTAGTATATCTGGGATATCTTTCCGTTAGCGGGCTAACCAAACATTCCCTGTCAGAGAGAAAATGTCCTACGAAGGATTCAATCCCAGAAGTCAGCGTGATAAAAGGTAATCTAGCTTCGTAGTATCGGCTCTTTGTGTACTTTGTGTGTTGTTGTTTTTTTCATCATTTTGTGTATTTACTTTGGGAGCTGCACAAATTTAGCCACAGGGCCACATGTGGCCCCCTGGCCAGCAGTTGGACATTTGGTCCATGAAGGTATTTTTGTTTACTGACTTATTTCTATGACAACTAAGGTGTATTTAAGTAAACTTAAGAGGACAGTGTAAATGAGGAGAGTTTGGTGGATCCAGATGTTTTCTGTATCTTCTAAAGTTCACAGCGATGCTAGGAGGTTCTCCTCATGTCTTACCTGAGGAAGTTAACGTCTCCGGCGGCAAGACGGATGTTCTCCAGCAGCTGCAGAGAGGCTTGTGTTGCCAGGTTGGCGGCGGTGTTGTGGAGGACCGCGTTGTGAGAGCGACGCTCGTCTTTGCTGATGCCTCCTCGAGGAACCGTGGAGCTCGTCAGATCACCGGCTCCTCCGTGACTGCACTTACCTGGAACCGGTTCAGGTTTAATGCTACAGGATCAGATTATTGATCAGATTAGTGTTTACCTTTGGGTTTGGAGGAGGAGAAGATCCCCATGTAGCCTGACGTCAGTTTCTTCTCCAGCAGAATGTTTGGAAGCAGTGGATTTGGACAATTTCCACTGCTGCAGTCGCTGCAGGTGGCAGTGTCTGCATCTATAAGCATAGATATATATCTATAATATAGATCTATAGACACAGATACTGTATATACAAGTATCTATAATATAGATCTATAGGTACACATAATACATTTATATACTGTAGATCTATAAGCACATAAATATCTATAATATAGATCTATAGGTACATATATACATCTATAAAGATCTATAGGTACAGATATATACAGTATCTATATTCTATTGCTAAACTAAAGAAAACTTCTGTGGGAGTGAGTTTACTGTAATTGATTAATTGTTCAGATTATCAGACACGTTTAAATATTACGACATGATAAAAGGTTTATTGCTCCTTAAAGACCATCTCACACCGTGATTTCCTTTATCAGTGTTTGCAGTGTAACACAGCCCTGCCCTTTGCTCTGTAGATAAGCGTCGCAGCACGTTTCACCTGCGATGTTGTCCAGGGTGAGGTCGGGTTGGATCAGGTTGACGTACGGCTCAGAGAAGCCCAGCTCCACCCAGTTACTGTGGCTGTAGAAGTCCTGAAGGACCACAAACATGGAGACACCAGCCTTCCCGTTACTGTAGGGACTGATTATCACCTTTAGACAACAGTAGTATGATCCATAAAGGTTGGAAAATATAAAACCAAACTAATTATTTATAGCTGCTGTACGATGGTGTATCAGAGCCACATGAAAATAAAAAGAAATCTGAGCCCTACGAGATTTATACAAGATTATTTTGAGATTAAAGGGGACACATTATGAAAAATCCCCTTTTACAGTTTTTTGATCACATATGAGGTTGTTTGTTTGTGGTCTGTGTAAGTCTGATAACACAGAGCAAACATAGCCTTTGCCTCCCTTATTGTTCGTAGAAGAATCCTCTTGTTATGGAAGTCTCCCCAAACACCATCAGTCAAAGTTTGGTTACACGACATTCTCTCTCTTCTTAAACTGGAAAAGATCAAGTTCTCACTTAGAGGCTCATCTAATAGATTTTACTCCCACTGGAGACCATTGCTCTCCTATTTGGATGGGCTCCCAGCTACGGAAGTCTATCAGTAAGCACCCACTGTGGGGTCATATGTGAGCACTACTTCTCTCTGTGTCGTCCACTGGCGGCAGATGACCCCCCCCCCCCCCCCCACAACGTATTCATTATAAAATATGCCAGCATAACGGTTCCGCATCAACAACCGGGGGGTTGGCAGCCATCGATATCCATACTGTACTGCTGATGACAGCTATTCAGGCAGGTATGAGGATGTGCACATGGTTCATGTGTTTAGATGTGTAGCTGCATGTGTGTATTTAAGTATGTGTGTGGACATGTGTATATGTGGGGGTGTATGTGCTGTGCAGTGGTACGTATGTATATGTATAGGTATATGTCTATGTGTATATATTTATTTTGTAATGTATATGTATATTTCTATCATCTCTATTTTGTAGTCATATTTGCACTTTAATTATTTAAGAGGCTCAGGGGTTTGGGGTGAGGGGAGGGCGGGGCTTTCTTTGTTTTGTTTGGATCAAGTTTTTTTTCTTTTTTGTCCAAATTGTTCAACTGTATAAAAAGAAAAGAAATTGTACACTTTTGTATTCAATGATGTCTGTGACTTGCATTTCATAAATACAATTATATATATATATGAAAAAAAAAAAAAAAAAAGATTAAAGTCAATAATTTGAGACAAAAAAAGTCATAATTTTATTAGAATAAAGTCGTAATGTTATGAGAATAAAGTTTATCTTTAAAAACTGTTAATGGTACAGTGCTCAGAATTCCCAGTTGAAGTGTCAAACATTAGGACTTAAATCTCGTAGTGCTTACATTTGTATTTATTATTATTATTAATATTAATATTGTGGCCCTACTATGCCGTGCTACTGCTGTGTTTACATTGTAGAACTACTAATTACCAGATGTGTAACTGTGGAGGTTTAGCAGAGATACTCGGACCAATGAGCGATGAACCCTGGGAAGTATCTTCTTCTTCTCTCACCTGGAGCGTGTGAAGGACTCGGCCCAGCGTTTCTCTCGCTGCTTTGAAGTTCTCCTTACGGATGTTGGCTTTGATGACCCCGGTTCCCTCTGTGATCAGGCCTCGGCCCTGCAGGAAGGCCTCCGAGTTAAAGTGATGAGGAGCGCTGAAACAAATCATTAATGCGTATTAAAGACATCTGAAGAAACAGTGGGTTGAAGCATGGTTCTCAACCTTGGGGTAAGGACCATATTT
Organism: Gouania willdenowi; assembly: GCF_900634775.1. NCBI lineage: Eukaryota > Metazoa > Chordata > Actinopteri > Blenniiformes > Gobiesocidae > Gouania > Gouania willdenowi. The sequence goes on from NC_041044.1 coordinate 44,809,025, forward strand.
GGGGTTGCAAGACACTGCGAAAAAGTCGCCAGATGCCTTCAAGAACTTTTTTGAACAATTTGAGCCAATTTTTGATTATTTTTACCCTTTTTCTGCAACTACACCAAACTCACCATATTTTAACCTATTTTCATCTCATTTTCTTGCCATATTTTTGCTCCTTTTAATGTATTTTTGCTATATTTCTCCCATTTCTGCACTTCTACATCACATTTCAATGTCTTTTCTACACATTTTTCCACTTTCCAGACTTGTTCAGCACTTATAAACCCTTTCCACCACTTTTACACCTAATGTCACATATGTTGACCCATTATTGTCATTTTTAATGTCTTTTCACCAGATTTAATGCTTGTTTTTGCCAATTTAACCACATTTGTCATGCTCATTATTTGCCAGTTTAAACTAATTGTTCCAATATTGACACTTTGAACCGTTTTTACCACTTCTTCGTGTCTGTTTTTAAAATCCCATTTGACCACTTTTTCCACCATTTTGACTATAATAATAACTAGAACTGCAAGCAGTTATGAAAGGGGGCCAAGCCTTCCCGCGCGACTCGGCCCCCAGGTTTCCCTAACCCATGAAGGATGACGGGCTCGTGGCGAGCGTCAGGACACAGGCCAACGTGCCATTTGCTGTGAACAGGTGGATATGAAGTTTTGGAAGATGTGAATTAAATTGTGAAAGTTACAGGCCAAAATGTTTTTGCAATTATGTATATATAATTTTTGGTATGGGTGGTCTGTGTGGTCTTCTATAGCTACTCTGTAAATTTCACTGCCCTCAACAAAACAATTCAGCAGAATTAAATGTTTGTTTATTTATGTGATATGATGTCATTAGCCACGCCCACTTTGACCAATTGCGAATAACTTTGAGGTATCGCCTCAGGAGGGACACAAGATCATACCCTCCAAATTTGGTAAAAATTGGTCTTGCCATTTAAGAGATATAAATATTTGTTATTTGTAGCGCCTCCTAGTGGTCTACATCATTCAAATTTGGTGCATACCCTCACAGTCACATGCCAACTAAGGATCTCAGATTTGGTGTTGTTAGCTTTTATTTTGACCGAGATATGCGCCAGTTCGCGTTTTCATAGCTAGCTAGAAAACTTTACTCATTAATAATTTGTGCATATTTTACTCGAACAAAATTATTTTGTCAACTTTAGATCAATTCCAACTGAAGACTCAACGGGCCATGTTTCATGCTGATTGGACAAAACCCCAAGGAGGAGTTTGAAAAAGTAGGTTTTCCAGTTTTTGCAATTTTGCTCCGAGAAAAGTTTAGAAGGAAATGGGCGTGGCCTAGCCCAGGTGATTCAGTGCTATTCAAGGAATCTGTGGATATGAAGGTTTTAAATTTGCAACAAACAGTGTGGGAGTTATTGGCCAAAACGCGTTGACATTTGTTATAGCGCAACCTGCTGGCGGACATATGTGAATTTTTGCGTCCAAGGTCTTCTGGGGGTTTTGGACCCAACCACCAAAGGGCACCGCCCTACCTTGCACGGTTTATAGATCACGTTTGTACCAGACATCACTTGGTACGAAAGAGGAGGCCCAGCCAGAAGATACATGTGCTTGTTATTTACTTTGAACAGATACACAGACATAGAGACATAGACTTCTTCCACCTGTGTGTGGGCTTAGTCTGCTAAACTTTGCTTGTTTCTGTAACAGGAATAAACATAATTGAAATAGTCTACATATAACAGGTGGGCTAATGTTAGCTTTAGCACCTGTAGCTAAACTCTCACGTGATCTCTATGTGTATACTGTAGATATGACGTCAATGACAATAATTCACTCCTTGGTCCATATTAAGCATGTTTGGAATGATTTCAGGAAGTTTACCAGCCTGTAATGAGTCTGATTAGGTAAAAACCAAGAAACAATGAACTAACACAGAGAATCTGTATTTGCATCAATAGATTCTCACTATCTGTGAGCACACAAGCCTAACTCTCGAGTTTGTCTTATTTTGACTCATTTTGTCTCGTCTAATCTTGGCTAATCTTATCTTATCCTTGTCTTCACCTGTTGGCGAAGTCTCGATCTATCGGTCCGTTCTGCATGAAGATCTCCTGAAGAGCAGCGTGAAACTTGGCACCGGAAACGTCCCCGGTTGCTGTTGGACCGAGACAGGCCTGGACCAGTTCTTCAGGAGAGGAACCCTACAGGTCAAAGGTCACCCAAAATCCCCCATTAGCTCCCAAGTCTGACTGTAAAATCCCACAAACATTCACCTACAGATGACGTCCTTTAGACACTCAATTAGCTAACGTATCAGCTAACGTATCGGCTAACATATCAGCTAACGTATCAGCTAATGTATCAGCTAGCGTATCGATTAACATATCAGCTAACGTACCAGCTAACATATCAGCTAACGTATCAGCTAACGTATCAGCTAACGTATCGGCTAACATATCAGCTAACGTACCAGCTAACATATCAGCTAACGTATCAGCTAATGTATCAGCTAGCGTATCGATTAACATATCAGCTAACGTACCAGCTAACATATCAGCTAACGTATCAGCTAACGTATCAGCTAACGTATCGGCTAACATATCAGCTAACGTACCAGCTAACATATCAGCTAGCGTATCGGCTAATGTATCCGCTAGCGTATCGGCTAACATATCAGCTAACGTATCAGCTAACGTATCAGCTAACATATCGGCTAGCATATCGGCTAACGTATCAGCTAACATATCGGCTAACATATCGGCTAACATGTCAGCTAACGTATCAGCTAACATATTAGCTAACGTATCAGCTAACGTATCGGCTAACGTACCAGCTAACATATCAGCTAACGTATCAGTTAACATATCAGCTAAGGTATCGGCTAACATATCAGCTAACGTATCAGCTAAGGTATCGGCTATTGTATCAGCTAAGGTGTCAGCTAACATATCAGCTAAGGTATCGGCTAACGTATCGGCTAACGTATCAGCTAACGTGTCAGCTAACATATCAGCAAACATATCAGCTAACGTATCAGCTAAGGTATCAGCTAACATATCAGCTAATATATTAGATAACGTATTGGCTAACGTATCAGATTAAGATAACGTATCCGCTAACGTATATATTAGCTAACTCTCCTTCTCATCCTACCGTGGGTTCGAACTTGTAACCTCCGTCCTCGGCCACGGCCTTGCAGGTCTCTGTGACTTTCTGCATTAAAGCGTTTCCCGTGATGCTGACGTGCGTTGATCCTCCTCCTCCGATTGGAATGAAGGTCGCCGTGGGAGCCCAGAGCGCCGCCACGAGCAGCGCTGCCATCAGCAGAGCAGCCATTACTGCGTCTGTAGAGAAGTAACGACAACACGTGGAAAATAAAGCTTAAACAGAGCTTATCATCACTGTGTGCATCTTAACATTTTTATTGATTTTTTGATATTTACGGGAAACCTATGACGAGAGCTTCATGTTTTATTCTCATCACACAGAGGAACCCACAGACTTTTAGTCCCGCACAAAAAAAAGGAGCAACGTATAAGTCACATTATTGATAAACTGGTGATAGAAATGTTATTAATATATAAATAAAAACAAAACAAAAACATGGATAGTACAATAACTTCAATAACTATTTAAGTCTATTTCAAACTTCCGTTGTCACAACTCTCTATACGGCTCTGGCTCGGTGCAAAAACCATACAACTAATACTCTATGGCCTCTAATAGAGCGCTACTGCCCCCTACAGTAGTGGATGTACAATTAAACTTTACTCAAGTACAGCAAAAAATAAAAAGAACATGCGCCCCCTAGTGTGAAAACAGAAGAACGCTGCTTATTTGGTTTTTGATTTTTCTGTGTTGGTTTTGAGTCAGTAAAACATAATAATCACCGTTTATTTGTTATTTTGATTTGAATAACCAAGGACAGAACAAACTAACGAAGCGTAGACTATTGTCATGCACTGTTGACCTTTGGATGAGCTTTGTGTCTATATTTCATCTCTTTTCAGAACCTTCACTGACTTTTCTTCATAAAAACCCAAATGTGAACTTGTCCTGCTGTTAGTAAGTGTTAGTGTCATTCATCATATTCTATGTTGACCATTCTATAACCATGTGAACTTTAACACTGCTGAACAAATGTTTCTGCAACAGAACAGGAAGTGAACAGTTTCACAAGGACTGTATGAAACAGGAAGTAGTTATTTTTATTTCTCAAGTGATGCTCGAATTCCTGACTTAAGGCCAAAAGTTGATTGAGTGACCAGGACTGTTCTGAGGAAGGCAGAGGAAATGCTAGGGGAGGAGTCAACTATAGACATAGACAGATATAGTCGTATCACTTTGACTCCATCTTTTATGTTTTTCTGCCTAGTAGACAGTATATATACTATAGTATATAGTAGACAGTATATATACTATAGTATATAGTAGACAGTATATATACTATAGTATATAGTAGACAGTATATATACTATAGTATATAGTAGACAGTATATATACTATAGTATATAGTAGACAGTATATATATACTATAGTATATAGTACAGTATACTATAGTATATAGTAGACAGTACATACTATAGTATATAGTAGACAGTATATACTATAGTATATAGTAGACAGTACATACTATAGTATATAGTAGACAGTATATACTATAGTATATAGTCGACAGTATATACTATAGTATATAGTAGACAGTACATACTATAGTATATAGTAGACAGTACATACTATAGTATATAGTCGACAGTATATATACTATAGTATATAGTCGACAGTATATATACTATAGTATATAGTAGACAGTACATACTATAGTATATAGTAGACAGTATATATACGATAGTATATAGTAAACAGTATATACTATAGTACATAGTAGACAGTACATACTATAGTATATAGTAGACAGTATATACTATAGTATATAGTAGACAGTACATACTATAGTATATAGTAGACAGTATATACTATAGTATATAGTCGACAGTATATATACTATAGTATATAGTAGACAGTACATACTATAGTATATAGTAGACAGTACATACTATAGTATATAGTCGACAGTATATATACTATAGTATATAGTAGACAGTACATACTATAGTATATAGTAGACAGTATATACTAAAGTATATAGTAGACAGTACATACTATAGTATACAGTAGACAGTACATACTATAGTATATAGTAGACAGTATATACTATAGTATATAGTAGACAGTACATACTATAGTATATAGTAGACAGTACATACTATAGTATATAGTAGACAGTACATACTATAGTATATAGTAGACAGTATATACTATAGTATATAGTAGACAGTACATACTATAGTATATAGTAGACAGTATATACTATAGTATATAGTCGACAGTATATATACTATAGTATATAGTAGACAGTACATACTATAGTATATAGTAGACAATATATACTATAGTATATAGTAGACAGTACATACTATAGTATATAGTAGACAGTACATACTATAGTATATAGTAGACAGTACATACTATAGTATATAGTAGACAGTACATACTATAGTATATAGTAGACAGTATATACTATAGTATATAGTAGACAGTATATACTCATTGAGTGTGTAATGTGTAGTGTGTAATGTGTAGTGTGTAGTGTGCAGTGTGTAGTGTTTAATGTGTAATGTGTAGTGTGTAGTGTGTAGTGTGTATGTGAAGTGCGTAGTGTGTATGTGAAGTGTGTAGTGTTGTGTGTATGTGTAGTGTGTAGTGTGTAATGTGTAATGTGTAATGTGTAGTGTGTATGTGAAGTGTGTAGTGTATATGTGTAGTGTGTAATGTGTAGTGTGTAGTGTGTAATGTGTAATGTGTAGTGTGTAATGTGTAGTGTGTAGTGTGTAGTGTGTAATGTGTAATGTGTAGTGTGTAGTGTGTAGTGTGTATGTTAAGTGTGTAGTGTGTATGTGTAGTGTGTAGTGTGTAATGTGTAGTGTGTAGTGTGTAATGTGTAGTGTGTGTGAATGTGTAGTGTGTAGTGTGTAGTGTGTATGCGTAGTGTGTAGTGTGTAATGTGTAATGTGTAATGTGTAGTGTGTAATGTGTAGTGTGTAGTGTAGTGTGTATGTGTAGTGTGTATGTGAAGTGTGTATGTGAAGTGTGTAGTGTTGTGTGTATGTGTAGTGTGTAATGTGTAGTGTGTAGTGTGTAGTGTGTAGTGTGTAGTGTGTAGTGTGTGTGAATGTGTAGTGTGTAGTGTGTAATGTGTAGTGTGTGTAATGTGTAGTGTGTGTAATGTGTAGTGTGTAAGGTGTAGTGTGTAGTGTGTATGTTAAGTGTGTAGTGTGTAATGTGTAGTGTGTGTAATGTGTAGTGTGTGTAAATGTGTAGTGTGTAAGGTGTAGTGTGTAGTGTGTAGTGTGTATGTTAAGTGTGTAGTGTGTATGTGTAGTGTGTGTGAATGTGTAGCGTGTATGTGTAGTGTGTAGTGTGTAGTGTGTGTGAATGTGTAGCGTGTATGTGTAGTGTGTAGTGTGTAGTGTGTAGTGTGCAGTGTGTAGTGTGTAGTGTGTATGTGTAGTGTGTATGTGTAGTGTGTATGTGAAGTGTGTAGTGTGTATGTGAAGTGTGTAGTGTGTATGTGTAGTGTGTAATGTGTAGTGTGTATGTGTAGTGTGTAGTGTGTAGTGTGTAATGTGTAGTGTGTAGTGTGTAATGTGTAGTGTGTATGTGAAGTGTGTAGTGTGTAATGTGTAATGTGTAGTGTGTAGTGTGTAATGTGTAGTGTGTATGTGTAGTGTGTAGTGTGCATGTGTAGTGTGTATGTGAAGTGTGTAGTGTGTAATGTGTAGTGTGTAGTGTGTAGTGTGTAGTGTGTAGTGTGTAGTGTGTATGTGTAGTGTGTATGTGTAATGTGTAGTGTGTAGTGTGTAATGTGTAGTGTGTGTGAATGTGTAGTGTGTAGTGTGTAGTGTGTATGCGTAGTGTGTAGTGTGTAATGTGTAATGTGTAATGTGTAATGTGTAGTGTGTAATGTGTAGTGTGTAGTGTAGTGTGTATGTGTAGTGTGTAGTGTGTAGTGTGTGTGTGATGTGTAGTGTGTAATGTGTGTATGTGTAGTGTGTATGTGTGTATGTGTGTAATGTGTAGTGTGTAATGTGTAGTGTGTAGTGTGTAGTGTGTAGTGTGTATGTGTAGTGTGTAGTGTGTCGTGTGTCGTGTGTAGTGTGTAGTGTGTCGTGTGTCGTGTGTAGTGTGTATGTGAAGTGTGTAGTGTGTAGTGTGTATGTGAAGTGTGTAGTGTGTATGTGTAGTGTGTAGTGTGTAGTGTGTATGTGTAGTGTGTAGTGTGTCGTGTGTAATGTGTAGTGTGTAGTGTGTAGTGTGTATGTGTAGTGTGTAGTGTGTAGTGTATAGTGTGTAGTGTGTATGTGTAGTGTGTATGTGTAATGTGTAGTGTGTAGTGTGTAGTGTGTATGTGAAGTGTGTATGTGTAGTGTATAGTGTGTAGTGTGTATGTGTAGTGTGTATGTGAAGTGTGTAGTGTGTAATGTGTAGTGTGTATGTGAAGTGTGTAGTGTGTAATGTGTAGTGTGTAGTGTGTATGTGTAGTGTGTATGTGTAGTGTGTATGTGTAGTGTGTATGTGTAGTGTGTAGTGTGTGGTGTGTGGTGTGTGGTGTGTAGTGTGTAGTGTGTAGTGTGTAATGTGTAGTGTGTATGTGTAGTGTGTATGTGTAGTGTGTAGTGTGTAGTGTGTAGTGTGTAGTGTGTAGTGTGTAGTGTGTAGTGTGTAGTGTGTAGTGTGTAGTGTGTAATGTGTATGTGTATGTGTATGTGTATGTGTAGTGTGTAGTGTGTAGTGTGTAGTGTGTAGTGTGTGTGTGTAATGTGTAGTGTGTAGTGTGTAGTGTGTAGTGTATGTGTGTATGTGTAATGTGTAGTGTGTAGTGTGTAGTGTGTAGTGTGTAGTGTGTAATGTGTAGTGTGTAGTGTGATGTGTGATGTGTGTAGTGTGTAGTGTGTAGTGTGTAGGTGTAGTGTGTAGTGTGTAGGTGTAGTGTATAATGTGTAGTGTGTATGTGTAGTGTGTAGTGTGTAGGTGTAGTGTGTAGGTGTAGTGTATAATGTGTAGTGTGTATGTGTAGTGTGTAGTGTGTAGTGTGTAGGTGTAGTGTGTAGTGTGTAGGTGTAGTGTATAATGTGTAGTGTGTATGTGTAGTGTGTAGTGTGTAGTGTGTAGGTGTAGTGTGTAGTGTGTAGGTGTAGTGTATAATGTGTAGTGTGTATGTGTAGTGTGTAGTGTGTAGTGTGTATGTGATGTGTGTAGTGTGTAGGTGTAGTGTATAATGTGTAGTGTGTATGTGATGTGTGTAGTGTGTAGTGTGTATGTGATGTGTGTAGTGTGTAGGTGTAGTGTATAATGTGTAGTGTGTATGTGTAGTGTGTAGTGTGTAGGTGTAGTGTATAATGTGTAGTGTGTAGTGTGTAGGTGTAGTGTATAATGTGTAGTGTGTATGTGTAGTGTGTAGTGTGTAGGTGTAGTGTATAATGTGTAGTGTGTATGTGTAGTGTGTAGTGTGTAGGTGTAGTGTATAATGTGTAGTGTGTAGTGTGTAGTGTGTAGGTGTAGTGTATAATGTGTAGTGTGTAGTGTGTATGTGATGTGTGTAGTGTGTAGTGTGTAGTGTGTATGTGATGTGTGTAGTGTGTAGTGTGTATGTGATGTGTGTAGTGTGTAGTGTGTATGTGATGTGTGTAGTGTGTAGGTGTAGTGTATAATGTGTAGTGTGTATGTGTAGTGTGTAGTGTGTAGGTGTAGTGTATAATGTGTAGTGTGTAGTGTGTAGTGTGTAGGTGTAGTGTATAATGTGTAGTGTGTAGTGTGTAGTGTGTATGTGATGTGTGTAGTGTGTAGGTGTAGTGTATAATGTGTAGTGTGTAGTGTGTAGTGTGTAGTGTGTAGGTGTAGTGTATAATGTGTAGTGTGTAGTGCGTATGTGTAGTGTGTAGTGTGTATGTGTAGTGTGTAGTGTGTAGTGTGTAGTGTGTAGTGTGTATGTGTAGTGTGTAGTGTGTAGTGTGTAGTGGGACATTCAGCATCAGATCCAGGCTCATGTGTTATTTTCTGGTATTGTAGCTACTGTAGCTCAGGCAGGAACTCTTCAAAGTGTTTATATATTCATTTAGAACTCACTAATGTTAGCTCAGGTGTGTAGCTTGTGCTAATAAAGCTAGCAAACATAGCTTTTAATTAGCATAGCATAGTCTGTGTGTGAATGACGTCCACCTGTTTCCTGCTGATTACCTTATCTACGCTCTCGTCATGTGTGTGAGGATGTGTGACAAGGAAATACACAAAATAACTAGAAAAATACCCATAATGTCAAAAAATAGACTAAAATACCAGAAAACACAAAACTTTTCCTCCAAAAAAATCAATAAAATGACTTCTACACACAATTACCTTAGATACCCATAATGACAATGAAATAACAAAAGAGATGTTTGTAAAAGTAGAAAGTTTTTTATAAAGTTTGGCTCTTTTTGCAAAAGCAAAATAATAAGAAAAAGTTTTACGTTTAAAAATAAATATTCATTTATTTTATTTATGATTTATTCATCTTATGAGAAAACAAAACTAGGATTTCCCAAATGCCCTTTTTTCACCTATAGCCTCTTAAAACTAAAAACCATAAACACATTTGTCAAAATATAAACTTATTTTATTACCTACAGGACTGAGCTTTTCATGTATTTTTAATACAATAAAATGGTGGTTTGCACGTCCGCCGCACAGCAAGAAGGTCCTGGTTCAAGCCCTGGGGTGGACTTGAGTCCTTTCTGTGTGGTTTGCATGTTCTCCCCGTGCTGCGTGGGTTTCCTCCGGGTACTCCGGCTTCCTCCCACAATCCAAAAACATGACTGTAAGGTTGATTGAGTCTCTAAATTGCCCATAGGAGTGAATGAGTGAGTGAATGGTTGTCTGTGTCTGTGTTGCCCTGTGATGGACTGGCGCCCTGTTCAGGGTGTACCCCCGCCCAGCGCCCTATGAGAGCCGGAGATTGGCACCGGCAGACCCCCGCGACCCTGATAAATGGGAATAAGCGGGTATGAAGATAGATGGATATTTCAATAATCTTGTTTTACACTGTCCTTATCTCATTCATTATATAGAAAAACAAAAAAAATCCCTTTTTGCCTTTTTAAAAAATATACTTTTTTATTTTCCAAATGAATGAATTTAAACCAAATCCAACAATTTTGCCTAAAATTGGATTTATAAAAAAAAAAATATTAATCAAAAATGAAATAAAAACTAAGGAAGGAAATATAAAATATATGATGAATAATGAAATATATCATTTTTAAAATAATTTGATTTAATTAACATGAATAAAACCTGAGGCAACAGGTGAATCTCATACCTTAAGGTGCAGCTGTGCGGTGCGTTCAGGGACTCCTTGGTGGGTGTAAAACTCAGCCTCCTGCTCAGGTTTTATACTCTGATGGTTCCAGTGAAACCAGTGACCCTGACCACGCCCCAGGCCTCACTGTAAACTGGAAAGCACAGGAAACTTATATAATGATTAGGAGACGTTCACAGCTGCTCTTTTTTAAACGCTGTTTCATAACAAAAGGTTAACGGCTTCTCATCATCATTAACCCCTTAATGACCTCTTCATTGGATCACAGACTTTCTGCATCACAGTGACATCAGCGGCTCCTCAGTGGGGCTGTTATTGTAACACAACTGTGTGTCTGTGTGACACTCTATTGCAGTGGTTCCCAAACAGGGGTACACGTTACCCCTGGCGGTACTTCAATTAATTTCAAAATAATCGGGAAATGTTCCTCGTTCCTTTCGAGTTATTTTTTTTGTGACAAATTCACCACAAAATATCAGTAATAATGTTTAATATTATTCAATGAAACAGGATTATTTTATGCTGTAGAGGCTTATCACACTTCTGACAATAGGAAACAACATTTAGCTACATTTAGCAAAGAATACCGTATTTACTTATTATTGAAGTAATCACATAAAAGTTGCATTGGTATTTTAAAAAATAATAATAAATCGACTTGAAATTCCACACTTTGTTTTGAATTTGTAAATGAAGCCTTAGGGAACCATTGTTAGAGACACATTTAGGAGTTTGGTAGAGCACGCCGTTACATATATGAAAATGCATTAACAACTAGAATATTTGTGTTTCCTGAAGAAAATGAAAGTGAGGATGCGTCGCATTGCATTAGTTTAGCATTAACTAGCATTAGCTATAGCTTAACGTTAGCATTCGTCTAGCATTAGCATGAGCTATAGCTATACAAACAAAAACTTGTGGTGCGTGCACACACAAACACTGGTGGTGCATGCACACACACACACAAACACTTGTACACGCACACACAAACAGTGGTCCGCACCCACACACACACACACAAAAACTTGTGGTGCATGCACACACAAACACTGGTGGTGGATGCACACACACACACAAACACTTGTACACGCACACACAAACAGTGGTCCGCACCCACACACACACAAAAACTTGTGGTGCATGCACGCACAAACACTGGTGGTGGATGCACACACACACACAAACACTTGTACACGCACACACAAACAGTGGTCCGCACCCACACACACACAAAAACTTGTGGTGCATGCACGCACACACAAACACTTGTACACGCACACACAAACAGTGGTGGTGCATGCACACACACACAAACACTTGTACACGCACACACAAACAGTGGTCCGCACCCATACACACACACACACACACACACAAACACTTGTGCGCACACACACAAAAACTTGTGCACGCACGCACACACATATCTGTGCAGGTGAATCAAACAGCTCTGCGTCACGGTCAGAAACCATAAATCCCACGACGCAATGAATCGATAATAAAATATGTTGCCAACGTTTTTAATTGTTGATTTTTATTGATTTGTTGTTGCAGCCTTAATTATGATGTGTTTTTAAGTGTGCAGTAGTAGGGGGTACATGGCTTCAGGTTAAATGTCTGAAGGGGTACAGGACTGGGAAGAGGTCGGGAACCACTGGACTATACAGTAGTAATGAAGTAGCCACAGTTTCAGAAAGGTTGGAGACCCCTGCACTAAAGGGTCCGTACTCCTCCTGAGGTCAGAGGACCAGCGGGGGGTCCCCCTGACTTCAGTCAGAGTAGGGTACACACTCAGCTCCAGCACTGTGTTACTGTTTCACTATCACTGCCTACACCCAACACACAAATCTGAACTTTATACACACAGACAATAATACGTGACTCAAACCATATAAAGATACGTGTGTGTACAAATATACAAAGGGTGGGACCATGTTTAGCAATATTTTCCAACTGAAGGAGTCCTAGTCAATGTCCAAAGGTGTGGATTTATGACAGAAATATCACATCTCACATCTGGGCTGTGACCACTCTTCTATCACAGATGTTTTTGCCTGTGTTTATTAATTAATGTATTAGTTAATTGCCTGTAAACAGTAACGAAAAGACTAATGCACATGTTTTATTTAATTTTCAGTAAATATCTGAAGCAGGATAAAGAACAAATGAATAGATTTTGGGGATGATCTGGACTTTGCAGATTTAAAGTGTGAACAATGAGGATTCTTTATCCAGATAACTGCAAACATCTGGAAAAGAAGAAATTTAGAAATAGAAGGAGGTTTGGTCTCATTTCTTACATTCTTATTGAGTGGAAAAGTTACACAGAAGTACAGCCTAACATTTTCCATTATTGTGGAAAACTAATGATATGTTAAGTTTTCATTTATTCAGACAATTTTTTACAGGAAAAGTACTTTTATCAGTTCTCATTATTCATGTTAATGAACTAAATTTGCTATATATATATATATATACACACACACACACACACACACACACATACACACATATATATTAACACACACACACACACATATATATATATATAATGCAAATAACAGACTTTAAATCAAATCTGACAATCTTAATGTTTTAGTTAAGTTATTATTTTTAATATATTTATATATATATATTATATAATGTAAGTAATGTATGTAATATATATATGTATGTATATGTATATATATATACACACATATATATACACAGTACATATACATACACACATATAAATACACAAATATAAAGCAAATAACAGACTTTAAATCAAATCTGACACTCTTAATGTTTTAATTAGTTATATTATTTTTAATATATATTATATGAATATAATATAAAATTATATAATGTAAGTAATGTATGTAAATACCTTATATAAAACAAAACAATATTCATCAGAATGATGTTCCATTGTAGTTCTATTCATATTTAATGTTTAGCTTTTTTAAACGTACTTCTTATTTCTCCCACAATGTGTATTAAGTATGCAAAATATGATATTTTGTAGTTTTTTGTTTGATATGTATTTAAGACACTTTGATAAGAATTACTGCAGATTGTTAAAATCACTTTTTATTAAAAATAAGAAATATGAAAAATCATAAAAACTTTTTTTCTTTGTGTTTTTTTAATTCCTATTCAACACACTTTGATATAATGACTAATGTTAACATAGGCTACAAAGTTTCTTTTTTTTTTTTTTTTTACATTTTCAGCTGGTGATGTATGGAAACGTATTGCATTCACTTGAAAAAAATAATCCGTTTTTTCTGAATAATTTATTTGCTTTGTTTTTTTTAGTCCTTTTCTGGTTTTTAAAGTAATTTTTTCCTGTTTTTCATACTAATTATTTCTGTTTTTCAGAGTAATTTTTACCTGTTTTTCAAAGTAATCTTTTTAATTTTTTGAAGCAATTTTTTCTGTTTTCCATGCTAATTTGTTTTTCTCAATTATCAAGATACTTGCGGCGAGAACATCCATACTATGGATTACAATGCCTCAGAAAAAAAAATTGAATTGATTTATTTTTCCCTAAAAAAAACAGAAAAAAAATTTGTACAAAAAACGTGAAATATAGAATTTCCACAAAAGCAAAAAACTGACTTTTCCCACAAGTTAATGCAACAGGCTTCTGTAGTGGTGTGAGTTAAAGTCCACTAAAAACATGCTGATATTTTCCAACAATTTCCAAAATACAGTAACATGACCTCTGTCTGTCGTCCCAGCCCTAATACATACATAAACACATAGATAAATATAGCCAATGATTTTATGAGTGACGTGTGGAAACTCACCGTGAAAAGCTGAGTCTGAGGACGTGAGGAGGAAAACAGAGAAAGTGAAAGTATCTGGAAAGGTGTGACATTAGGAGGGGTCGTTACTCACTTCCTTCCTCACATTAATGTGAGACTTGTCAGAACAAAACCAAAAGCATTCCTGAGATGAATTAACTCTTTATCTTCTCTTTCCAGAACTTTTCTACAGACAAACTTCAAAGATGGTTTTCAGAAAAGTTTTACATCAGTGTTTACTAGGCACACGTGCTGCAGTGTGTGTGTGTGTGTGTGTGTGTGTGTTACAGAGCTGCAATATTGAACAGCTGAACTCCGCCCACTTTGTGCTGCAACAACAACTGTTATGACGTGTGCACACGGTCACCACCAGGGGGCAGCACAGGAGCGTTCACATACACAGGGACAGAGACGTTTACTCATGAATGTAGAGACAACAATTATTAACCAATCAGATTGAGCCTTGAACAGAGGTTGAAACATTGAATCCTTCAATCTGTGAACTTTATTCATTCTATTATTAGTCATATTTTATCATTCTTATTAGATTTATTTTATTCTATCGACCTTTATCATTTATTTATTTATCCATTTGGTTGTTTTTACATTGATATTTATTTCATTTTGATAGAATTCATTTATAATTACAATGTTATATGTTGTTCATTCATTCATATTTAAGCTATTCTTTCATTTAACATCATTCCTCAAGTTACTAAATGATCTAAAAAAACTACTAAATGATCCAAAAATCAGGCTGAATGTTTCACTCCAATAGAAAACTATGGGATGTTTACAGGCAGTGGGGCCGTGTGACATCATCAGTCATGTGATTTCAAGATTAAAGATTAAATCGGGCTTTCGCCTTTAATTGGCCATGTAATGTTAGTACATTATTGGAATTTGTCTTCTGCATTTAACCCATCCCTGAGGAGCAGTCGGCAGCCATTTTGCGGCGCCTGGGGAGCAGTTCGGGGTTAAGGGACTTGCTCAACATCCCACAGTGACGGCCCCGGTGAGGCTTGAACCGGCAACCCTCCGATTACAAGCCCAGCGTCCTTAACCACTAAGATGGAGGAACACAGGCTGTAAAACTGTAAAGTAGTCCCATTTAAAATAAATAAATAAATGAATATGGTGAATAATAATGTGTTTAGTTATGCCCTGTCCCAACACCCACTCTGCACTCTACGCTCCTCTACAAAGTGTGCACTTGTTAGAAGTGCATGTAAGGGTTTGAGTGCAAAAATTGCAGAATTGGGACAATGCGGTTTACGTCATCGACTTGCGCCTTTGCGTCATATCTGCGACATCCCAAATGGCAGGACCGATCGTTATTGTCACAATATTGCTACTGAAAATGCGACTAAAACTGCATCAAACAACCATTGTGAGGAGAAAGGACGGCAGGAGCAGAACGAGACGTAGACGCCGGACTGTCACTGTGAGTTTGTTCCAACGGTAATTTTATAAATTGTCCTGTTGTGGCCTGTATGTGGATGGAGAATACCTAAGTTAATTTTTCCCTTATCATTCTGATTTGAGGCCTTTTTGTGACAGACTCCACTGACATCTCTAGTGGTTTAAAGCTGAGAATCTTTCCGAATTGTTCTACTGTGATGGCCGGGCCACACAGAGGTAACAGCTCCTAAATCATTTGATGATTGCCACTGACATTATTCTCTGTCCCTTTAAGAACAGAGGTGGTGAGGGGCTGGCCTGGAGAGAGCTGGAGGCGGCCTTAAGTGGACCAGACCATTGCAGAGGGGGACTGAGGTTAAGGGGGCTGTGTTTGTCCCTTAGTTTTGGTTGTTTATCCCCTGTGTTTCTCCTTATTTATATTTGGTATGGTCCAAACTGTATTTAAGTTGACTCCTGTCTCATTTGAGGCAGTTGGTTTTGTGTTAGTTCTTGTTGCACATGCTACCTCTGTTCTTGGCCTGTGTTAGTCTGTGGCCAATAAAGCACCTTTTTTGGAAATGTAACGCTGTTGTCTCCTTGCCTCACTGCTTGGACCCTAACAATTGGTGGCAGTGGTGGAATCAGCCAGTGAGGACAAGGTTTTTTTTTCTCTCTTCATTGATCATTTTTTGGATCATACCTTCAATTTTTTTTTGGGAATGCCTGTGAGAGGAAGAGGACGACCCCGGAAAGAACCACATGGAGTAGTACAAAGAAAAGACTCTGAAGGAGAAATGGAGGAAAATAGAGATTCTGGAGAGGAGTGGAAGAAGAGGAGGAGGTTGAAGAGCAATACCTTCCATCTGCAGCTTCTGGTCAGGACTTTGATTTAACATACCTCCCACAAGAACAAAGAGGCCAGGTGAGCACACTTTGTAAAATGGATGTTTTTCAGCAAAACCCAGGAAGAACTGATATTGTTGAGCATGATATTGTACTCCAAGATTGTGCTACTGTTAAAAGACTCAGTTACAGGATTCCTGAGCGCCTGCGGATCTCGTTAAAGAAGGAGGTTGACCTAATGCTGTCCCTGGGGATCATTGAAGTTTCGAAAAGCGAGTGGTGTAACCCTGTGGTCCTGGTTCCAAAGAAGGATGGAACCATAAGGTTTTGCATAGACTTTAGGTACCTTAATTCTATATCACTCTTTGATTCCTATCCTACACCGAGGATTGATGACCTGCTTGAACGGCTTGGGAAGGCCAAATATCTGACAACTCTAGATCTCTCTAAAGGATATTGGCAGGTTCCCCTCACTGAGCGGTCCAGGAAATTGACCGCCTTCCGAACGCCATGGGGACTCTTCCAGTTCACGGTGATGCCCTTTGGATTACATGGTGCACCAGCAACCTTTCAGAGACTTATGGATCAGGTACTCAGGGAATTTTCAAGTTTTGCAGCAGCATATTTGGATGACATTGTCATTTACGGTTCAAATTGGGAGGAACATATGGACCACTTGCAAGCTGTTCTGCAGTGTTTGCAAGCATCTGGCCTTACTGTAAATCCAGCCAAGTGTGTCTTTGCAGCTTCCCAAACTGAGTACCTCGGACATGTCATTGGGGGTGGAGTGCTGCGGCCACAGGTAAACAAAATAAAGGCTTTGGAATCTTGTTCCCTGCCCCAGTCAAAGAAGCAGCTGCGCTCCTTTCTGGGGATGGCTGGCTTCTACCATCGCTTCATCCCCCAGTTTTCTGCTCGGGCGGCAACTCTGACTGACCTGACAGGATCTCGGAATCCGAACCACATACAGTGGACAAAGGAAGCAGTGGCAGCCTTTCAGGACATACGTCAGTCACTGAGTAAGAATCCAGTTTTATATTCTCCAAATTTTAATGATCTCTTTATTGTGCAAACTGATGCTTCGGAAAGAGGACTCGGAGCTGTCCTCTTGCAGGGACCCCAGCATGATCGCCACCCACTGGCCTACATTAGCAGGAAGTTGTTCCCCCGTGAGGTTCGATATTCAACAGTGGAAAAAGAAGCTCTCGCCATCAAGTGGGCCCTGGATTCTATCCGATATTACCTTCTCGGCCGTGAGTTTACTCTGGAGACGGACCACAAAGCCTTACAATGGCTCAAAAGGATGAAAGATACTAATGGGAGAATAACACGGTGGTATCTTGCCCTACAGCCTTTTTGTTTCTCCATTCAACACATCCCAGGAAAGGATAATGTAACAGCAGATTATCTCTCTCGCTGGGGTAGGGAGAGTCCTGAAGAGGGGGGGTGTGTGATGGCCGGGCCACACAGAGGTAACAGCTCCTAAATCATTTGATGATTGCCACTGACATTATTCTCTGTCCCTTTAAGAACAGAGTTGGTGAGGGGCTGGCCTGGAGAGAGCTGGAGGCGGCCTTAAGTGGACCAGACCATTGCAGAGGGGGACTGAGGTTAAGGGGGCTGTGTTTGTCCCTTAGTTTTGGTTGTTTATCCCCTGTGTTTCTCCTTATTTATATTTGGTATGGTCCAAACTGTATTTAAGTTGACTCCTGTCTCATTTGAGGCAGTTGGTTTTGTGTTAGTTCTTGTTGCACATGCTACCTCTGTTCTTGGCCTGTGTTAGTCTGTGGCCAATAAAGCACCTTTTTTGGAAATGTAACGCTGTTGTCTCCTTGCCTCACTGCTTGGACCCTAACATCTACATTCATTGTGTTTAGTGAATAATAGCTTCAACAATTCTGTGCACAACCCAGCAGACATGTTTCAGCCATGATCGTGGTCTATTATTATACACATATATACAGTATGTGTACCCTGATGAAGACCACGCTCATGGTTGAAACGTCAGCATTTTGTGATGTCCTGCTGCAATAAAGGATTTTTACTTAAGTTAAGAGTCCCTTAAATCACCTCCTGCCCCTAATTGTATGTCTTTATGTTTATTAAACTACCGTCTGTTTACTGGATAGCAGTAGCTCCCTATTACAATTACTTTTATGGAGCTGAGATGTGCTAAACCATAATTTTATGTTTTTGGTATTTTTACTGCTTGTTGTGACATTGTTTTGTTCCTCTTGTTACATAAATATATACAATAATAATAATAAAGGCATTTGATATATTTTTCAGAAAGTGTTTATTGTATTTGATATTTTGTCAAAAAGCTACTGTGAGTGAAAAGAACTGAGCAAACATCAGAAACATTACTGGATGTTTACTTTTTGGGGAACACAGACATGATAAAGTGTGAATAACACTCAACTAAGCAGATATGAGAAACATAAGTTCTGCTAATGTTGTGCTGTTCCTGACTTGAGGAACTTTTGACTGGATGATGTTTTCCTGGACTTCACTCCAAAGACCAAACCTTCAATTACTTTCTCTCTTTTTTATTCAAAGTATAGTTTTTAGGTTGTTACGTCAGCTTAGATGAAAAACCTCAAAAAGAAAACACACAGTACAACAACAATGAAACAACCATTCTTCATTGAAATCAAATTCAGCTTTTCAACTTTGTAACTCTTTCCAAGTATTTCATTTAGTTCAACTTTTAAATCAGTAACATTTTTTCTAAACAAGGTTTTCCACTTTTAATCAATTATATTAAATTATTGTTAATCTAACTTGTATTTTAACAACCAAACTTTAAAACTATTTAACTTGTACAGTAAGTCTAGTATTTATTTGCCCAGTTTTAACAAAGAAACAAATCAAATATTTACATCATCATTGTTTCTAACCACACCTTTAATAAAATCAGATTGTTATAAGCAACTTCACTTTTTACTTTAACTCAGGAATTTTCAAACAGTTTGAAACCACAGCATTTTAATGACTGTAGATAATTCTTAAACTATTTATTTAACCAACTACCTTTAACCATTTTATCTTCTCTTATTTGTATTTCCCATTAACCATGTGTGGTTTTAACTACACAGTTAACATGGCACCCAAAATAAGCTCAATAAATCTTTAAATTAAACAAATATCAAACTCAAACATTCCTTGTATTTGCCTGTAAACAATAAACAATTTGCCAAACTTTCCAAATAAATGAATTCAACTTAAGTTTCAACGCTAAACAATGTTTAAGTCTTGAACTTTTGAGTGAATTGTCCAACATTAGTTTTTAAACAGCCCGTGGTTGTTCCTCAGTGCTTACCAGCTGTCCATCAAATCATGGAAAGAAGTTCAATCCCAGTTGAGGACAGAACTCTCTCCACTGTGGCTGCTAAGCATGTTCTGCCATTGTTCCATTAAAAGAACCAGGTGTGCACACTCCCAAGTGGGAGGAGCTTCCACCTAGTCCCTCCCCTCATTAGCAGGAGGGTGAGAAACAGCCCACAGACAGTTTGGCAGAACAGTAGCTGTTTAATTTTCAGGGAACAGTCATTTTCAAACACATCAAATGAAACTTGTTCAACAAGTCTCCCAACCAGATAATAATGAATGAAATATTAAATAAAGCAGCAGAACTGTGTCATCCTGTGACGTGTGTGTGTGTGTGT
Source organism: Gouania willdenowi (assembly GCF_900634775.1). Classification (NCBI taxonomy): domain Eukaryota; kingdom Metazoa; phylum Chordata; class Actinopteri; order Blenniiformes; family Gobiesocidae; genus Gouania; species Gouania willdenowi. The sequence continues at coordinate 44,829,129 of NC_041044.1, forward strand.
GTGTGTGTGTGTGTGTGTGTGTGTGTGTTAACGTCATCAACACTTTTAGTTTGTTCAGTTGAAGGATTTTATTTCTCCATCGTTTGAATGAATCTGTGTGTTGATCACACACACACACACACGCGCACACACACACACACACACACACGCACACACACACACACACACACACACACACACACACACACACACACACACACACACACACACACACACACACACACACACACACTCCCTATGGTGATTTTAAGGAACAATGCAGAGTAAAGTGCAGCGGATTGAGGACAGGCTCATAAATACAGGATTATTGTAGATTGTGCTCTGACGGATGGAAACAGTGTGACAACACACACACACACACACACACACACACACACACACACACACTTTTTAATAACACAAACACAGTGTGAACCTTTGTAAACAGACAGAGATGATGGAGGGAGCAGATCAATAAATGGAGAAATGGAATAAAATTAATTTTAGGAACATAGACATAGTGAAAGTAGAGAAATAAATAAATAAATAAAATATGGAACAACAAAAATATAACATGGAAATACAGAAGGAATGAAGACATAAATTTAGAAATATAAGTATAGAAATACAGTAGGAATATAGAAATATAAATGTAGAAATAATGTAGAATATAAAAGTCTAGAAATACAGAAGGATTAAAGAAATATATAAAATATAAATATAGAAATAGAGGTATAGAAATAAAGAAGGTGTGTGTGTAGATGAGGAGGCGGAGCTACAGCCTCAGATTATACAGTGGTGAGACGCCATCATCCCAAGGCAGTGTGTGTGTGTGTGAGAGTGTGTGTGTGTGTCCTAGCCACGCTGCACAGATGACTGATGGGAGAAGCATGTCTTCCACGGATGTGCCAGAGGGAAAGTTAGTAAAGAAGGTCAGTGGGTTTTGAAGCTTCTCCTGATGCCAGACCAGGACCTGCTCAGTGCTCTGTTCTCCTCAGGGTTCCATTAAGAACAAGATCGACTCATTGAGGAGATGGAGCTCTGCCAGTATGAAAAGACCTCCCAAGACCAAGACCAAGACTCTGAGTCTGTCCTCCCCGATGGAGGACCCCGAAGACGTCTGGCTGCAGGAGAGGGACCGCAGGAAGCTCCGCCCCATCGTAGACTCCGTCTTTGGACAGGTAGGACATCTTTGATCTTTGGACAGGTATGAGATCTTTAGTATTTGGACAGGTTGGAGATGTTTGATCTTTTAAGAGGTAGGAGATGTTTGGTCTTTGGACAGGTAAGACATCTTTGGACACGGAGGAGATATTTGGTTTTTTAATAGGTAGGAGATGTTTGATCTTTAGACAGGGAGGACATCTTTGGACAGGGAGGAGATATTTGGTCTTTGGATTGGAATGAGAAGTTTGGACAGGTAGGACATCTTTGATATTTGGGCAGGTATGAGATCTGATGAGATCTCTGGACTGGTAGAGTGTGTTTTGAAAGGTAGTAGATCTTTTGAAATGTTTGAAGACGTAGGAGATCTTTGGAGACAGGTAGGAGCTCAATGAGTCAGCGTGTGAGAGCCATGGAAGTCCTAACCCTGGATCTATAAGTGATGGAACAGTTTTTATTATCTGTGATTTTCTAATAGAAAAGCGTCTTTCAGAGCTTCCTGTGTCTGTGCAGAGACTGTTTCATATTTCATACAAACATATTATTCATTGTTCCAGAAAAAAGGAGAAGGAAACTTGAATATATTTTATAATTATATATTAATATTTTCCTCTGCGAGTCTTTGTTGCGTCATTGTGTGTCGTTGTTTTTGTGACTTTCTATTTTGGACAAATTTTATGTATTTGTGTTGTTTTTTTAATTCTATTTGTTGTGATTCTATAGTTTTTTGGTGTTTTTGGTTAGTTATTAAGTTTTATTACTTAAATATACACATAGGTTCGAATATGAAATGTTCTTTTATTTGTTTGTTAGTCAGAGAAGTTTTAAATATTTCTATCGGTTCATCACTAACGTTGAAACTTAACACACAACTAGGGCTGAGCGATATGGACCAAAACTCCAAACAATATTTTTTCTCAAAATGACGATATAAATCTTGATCATTTTAATTCAAATGAAGTCTGAGCAGAAAAATAATTCTGAGTTAAATTTGCTGATGCAAAATGTCACACAGGCACATTTATTAACGAACAACTGCACAATATGTTCCACTTTTGGCTTTTTCTCCCATAAAGGACAGCATGTGTGAGTGAGTTCTGTAGTGTGGCGTTTTATGGAAAGGGTTAGAACTCACTCAGAAATGAATCTAACTGAGCTTTTAATGCTGTGCTGAGAAGTAAAGTATTTTAAAACTAAATATATTTATCGATATAGACGATATTGTAATATATAAAATGGAAAACTCAATATGTCTTGAATCTCGATATATCGCCCATCCCTAAACACAACATTGAAATAAAAGTGAAACGTTGAAATAAAGGCAGTGATTGGTCGTGACTTAGCAAATAGCTACAGCAGCGACTCCTTCGTTGACGTTCCCACGCCGTCCTCTCTGCACCGTTTATCCCCTGATGGATTTTCCCGAGTCATTCATGCAACAGATGGCGCGAATGATGAGACTCTGAGGAAGAGGAGGGATGAGTGGTGGGACTGGGATGAAGAGCTGGGAATAAAGGGATGAGAGGAGGTTACACAGACAGATTAGAAGGAAACATCCTGTGTGAGCGAGAATGTGGAGCAACTGCGAGGTTTCTCTGAAGCAGCCATTTAATCAGTGGGAAAGTAAAGAGCCATCATGCACAAGCACGTGCTAATCTGAGCCTTACGGGACTTTAATGATTCCAGCAAACACATTAAACGACTCCCAGTGTGTTTAAGACATTACAACAAGAACAAGAACAGATGCCACAGCACATTAGACACAACATATACCAAGAAAAATAACACACACACAATTTAAGGTTTGGGAAGGATTTCATACAACAGACGTGTGTTCCAGAAAGGAGGTTCAACAAACGCTGAGTCTATCCATAAACTCTGGGTCTACGAATAAAATGTGTCTGTGGAGGCGGGGCAGCATCGCTGGGAGGGCTGCTGCACTGAGAGGGCTGATCACTTCTTCTACAGACGTACGTTTACAGCTCTTACCATAGACAGCTCCACTTGTACTTACGGTTTAAATGATCAACTTACAGAGTTTATAAAGGATGAGTTCACTCACAATGTAATTATAATTTAAAAGGTGTATTTAATGTGTATTCCACTTTCATTTGGTCCAGTAAGTAGAGGAAGTGTACAGCCCTCCCACTGCAGCGGCTATAAAGACAGTGACGGCTGCTTGACGTTACGTCATTTATATTTACGATTCTCTCACGATTTATTTTACAACATTAGACTGTAGACAAATGACTGAAAAATATTCATTTGTCTTCAAAAATAAACATAAACATACTGTACTATTTTCTTTTATCTTTCATTGTCAAAGGAATCCCTTGATAAACTATGCAAAACAATACAATTTAATTAAAAATAAATCCTGAATGAAATAAATAAAGAAATAGTAGAAATGAAGAAGAAGTCTATTCATTTAAATTCTGGCTCTACGTTAAACTATGCAAAACTCCCTAATAGTCCCTTTTCTTTTTAAAAGTGCAACTGAAAATGTATTTTGTGCTTTAACAATTGGACTTAAAAACAAATCTCATATCAAAGAAATAATATAAATAAACAACTTTCATTCTATTTCTCTTGTTTCTCTCTTTCCTCTCTGTGACCCTCTGACCTCTGTTCTTTCTTTCTCACTTCTTTTATTGTGTCTTGGGGAAGCTACAATGCTTCCACACTTGTAATTTAAAACACGGTGGTGTGTCCTGAATTTCAAACAAAAAAAAAAAAAAACTTTTTATTTCCTGTGATAAATCGATTATCGCTGTATCGCAATATCCTCGTGATATATCGTATCGTGAGGAACCTGTCGATACCCAGCCCTAGTACACGAGCAGTGAAGAAGAATCAATCATTTCACTTTCTAACATCAGATCTAGAGTAAATACGTCTTTAAACTCTTACACTCACATGTTTTACTGCAGTGGTTCTCATACTTTTCTGGTAGCGCCCCACTCTGAAGAATGAAACATTTTTGGGCAAAATTGTTACTGTTCTTCAAAACTAGCAAAAATAACATAAAATATTCAATCACATATAATTAAGAAATTACATTTTATTAAAAAATAAATAAATTGAAATAATGAAATAAAAAATTATAAATTGAATAAATGACAACAATGAAATGACTAAATTACAATAATAAAATGAATGAATTACAATAATAAAATTAATAAATTACAATAATAAAATACGATATTTAAAATGTAAAATTTAGACTATTCTTCGAAACAACAAAATATGCAATCACATATAATTGATAAATTAAATTTTATTGAATAGATTAATTACAATAATTTAAAAATAAAAAATAATTACAATAATAAATTAATTACATTTTAATCAGAAAAATTATCTAAAAGAAAAAAAGTTCCCCCCCCTCTGTAAATGAATATATGTAACTGTAATAAACATATTTACATATTTATTTTACACTAAAAGTACTTCACATCATCAGCGTAAATTCTAATTTAAATCACATTATGTCTTTAACATGCTTTAACCATGTTTACTTTGTTTAATTAAAACATTTTACATATTATACAACCTAAAGTCCTAAAGTGGCCAATTACAAAAAAAACATTAGCGATTAGCATGAGCAACATTAGCAGTTCTACCTGGACATTGTTTTAATAACACAAAGTCAACCAAACAAACACGATTATCATAACTCCCATTGAGAACATCTGCACTCATTAACATTGTTTTTTCACACAGCAGTAAAGCCATAATTATTATTAATAGCTATATAATAACGAATAATTGTTAGCATGTAGCATGCTAACATGACGTGTGCTTCACTCACCAAAGGTTCACAACACTTTTAACTTGAACACAAACAACCTCGTCTTCGTTCACAACTAAAGAAACACATTATTGTTACTAGTGCGTAGATATCACAATAAAAAAGGGACTGTTTTATAGCAGCTAAATAAACACAGCTTAGCCTAGCATCAGTATTTACGGACGTCTGAGAACGGTGGCCACGCCCCCTGCTGTCGAAATTCAGAAACTACATCTCTAACTCTCTAATCATGATAGAGAAACCTTTTCTAATTACATATTTTATTATTTTTACATTATAATAAAACATAAATATCAATAATAAATGTTGGCAAAAATGCTACATTTTTCTCCCTCAATTTTTTATCTTTAAAAAATATATATATTCAACTGGAAAAACACGACTCTTGAAAAGAGGCGCCACCGGCAGCCATTTTGAAAACAGTTGTCAAGGTAACCATGTTGTTTAAAAAAAAGATGGCGCCGTTTCAACATGTTTTTGTTTAGACTTTGAGCGTCTGTCTACTGGTCTCTGCTGCCCTCTGCTGGAGGGAGAGGGAACGACTGATGGGAAAACAGCATCATTGTGATTCATGTGTGAATAACTGGAATAACATCAAATGTTCAGGTTTTAAAAATGTTTAAAAACCAGATAATAAATGCAATTAATAATAGATGCCTTCAAGAAACTAGGAATTTTTTTGAACAATTTGAGCCCATTTTTTGCTTATTTTTACCCTTTTTCTGCAACTTCACTAAAGTTGCCATATTTTAACTTATTTTCATCACTTTTTTTGACATATTTTTGCTTGTTTTAATGTATTTTTGCTACATTTCTCCCATTTCTGACACTTCTACATCACATTTCAATGACTTTTATGCAAATTTTTTCACTTTCCAGACATGTTCAGCACTTATTTTCCACCACTTTTCCACCTAATGTCACATATGTTGACACATTATTGTCACTTTTAACCTCTTTTCACCAGATTTACTGATTATTTTTGCCAATTTAACCACATTCACCATTTGTAATGCCCATTATTTACCAGTTTAAACTAATTGTTCCAATATTGACACTTTGAACCTTTTTCATCATTTTTCCTGTCTGATTTTGCCGACTATAATTTGCAACTTTTAACCAATTTCTGTGGTTTTTAAAATCCCATTTCACCACCTTTTCCACCATGACTGTTCTTCATTGTTCATGTCTGTGTTCAACCACCTTCAGCTACAGTGGGGGTCCCCGCCCTCTGGGACCTTTATTTTGGGGGTCCTGAAAAGGTTGAGAACCCCTAGTTTAGGATCTATTCTGACATGTTAAGATTAATGAGGGGATGTGAGTGAATGTAGGAAAGTGTAAAAATGTGTAGTTGGAGCTGAAATGAGCACAGAGGATTAGGACAACAGCACTAATCTCTGGCACTAGGACAGACCAACACGATTAGAGCAGAACACAGTTCACCACCATCTCAGTTCAAGACCCATTTATTAACCTCGGGAAGGTTTGATCACATGATGAACTAATGAACAGTCATTAATCAGTCCTGGAGCGCTATTTCTCATTGAACTGTCGTCACAACGTTGCTGTTATTAGCGTTTGTGTAACAATGTTTTTAAAACTAATGACATCTACCTGAGCATGAAAGGGAGGGACAAATATACATAAGCATCTATTACACACACACACACACACACACACACACACACACACACAAGCTTGGATGTGGACCAGGGTCAGTGTTGGTGTTGATGTTGTTCAAGAGTGAAAAAAGTGTGTGTGTGTGTGTGGGTGTGTGTGTGTGGGTGTGTGTGTGTGGGTGTGTGTGTGTGTGTGCGTGTGTGCGTGCGTGCGTGCGTGCGTGTGTGTGTGTGTGTGTGTGTGTTTCTAGATGATTAGACATTAATTTAGCCTTTGAAGCGTCTAATGAGGCTGATTGATGTCAACGTCTCTCCTCTTCCTCAGTGGGCTCAGTTCATTTAGTCTATTCGGCTCTTTCTCTCTAATCTGAAGCGCTGCGGATTAATCAGGCAGCCAAACTCTTCATCTATAAATCTGCCATCCCCCCCCGCACACACACACACACACACACACACACACACACAGACACACACACACACGGTGTGATGTTGGAGGGGAAGGTGCTTTGGATTAGAGTTTGTTTGTTGGTCCAAATTCAAAGGATCACTTGTAGTGAGAGTGTTATAGGGACACACACACACACACACACACACACACACACGCACACATACTGATGGAGAGAGAGAGAGAGAGAGAGAGAGAGAGAGAGAGAGAGAGAGAGAGAGAGAGAGAGAAGATGGTCGAGTCATGCAATCAGAGCAGACTCTGGCAGGTCACTCCAGCCCAAACCTCCAATCCTCTGTTTCATCGTCACGTTAAAAAAGTTTAACTGGAACGTTCATCGACAACTCTCGGATGTTGTGGACCTTCATGTTTCTGAAGAAAAGGCTGTGAGTGGAAAGGTGACCTCTGCCCTGGGTTTGTGAGGATGATGATGATGAAGAGGATCTGATATGGACTCAACCTGGTGACGAGGTGAGAAGTGTGTGAGTTCACACAGCGATGGGAAACATCAACAAGAAACACAGTCACAGCAAACAGGTAAGAGGAGGTGCACAGGTCTGATCCCATCACTGCCAACCTACACACACACACACACACACACACACACACACACACACACACACACACACACACACACACACACACACACACACACACACACACACACACACACACACCTCTCCAACAAGTTCATTGCCCAGCAGATATGTAGCAATATTAGCCTAAGATGTTTCACTTTTAGAAGAAAGCATGAACATGTGTACATGGGTTTTTGAGCATGCTGAATCCATTTTACAATGTAAATATTAATCAGATATCGACACCAAAAGTTTGAGTTTAATCATTGTACATGTTGGCAGGGCCTGCAAAATAAACAAATCATCAGATTAATTTCAGTGCCAGCCGTTTTTAAGCATTTTGACTGATTTTTAAAGACCCACAGAATATTTTGTGCTATGACGATCTGAATTCTGAACCGATTCTGAAAGATTAAAATCTCTAATTTCATCAGAAAAAATAATTTTGTTTCTAGCTAGTTACGTTCTTCTGTAATCATCAGTTGAATAGAAGAAAGTTTCGCACAAATCACCAGTTTGTTACAAAAAGCTGAGAAAAACGTCTTTTTCTGAAAAATGTCTTTTTCTGAAAAACTCTATTAGTGACTTTGAAGCTTTTTCTTCTTTTTGCTTTAGTGACACCTCAACATTAGTTTCCTTCTATAAAACTACAAGAACAACACTGAGACCAGTCTTTTAGTGGCAAAATTATTATTATTTTGTTATCTATGTCAGAAATGAATGGTTTTCTTACTGTATTTTGGCGTTCCTCCAAGTCTCTCCCCCGTCAATCACACAGACGTAACTTCCTCTTCCTGCTGACCTGTTTGGCCCTGTTAGTTGTTGGTTTTATCACGATCACAACATAATCAATAATCCACTCAGGTCCACATGTTCTGTGTTAGTATGTGGAGCAGTGAGCTGATGGATACATCACAATATCACTTCATAGCACAATAATCTCCCTCGTTCCTGCTTCTTCCTCTTTAGCTAATGGTAGCATCAGTGGCTAATCACACTTCTAAAGGTGTACTGCTGCCACCTTCAGGGCACAGTTGGTCACTACATCACATTACAGCTTAGATATTGATGAGGGACCTCCTCCAGGGTGTTTTCTCGTAATCTCCGAAAAAAACGTAAATTATGTAATATTACGTCAATGGCACTGAATGAGTTAATGCTTATGCAATGGATATAATCTTCTCGAGAAATAATTGAAATAGATAAATTAATTCATGTTTTGAAGGGGATTTAGATCAAATCGTTCACGCATTAAAAGCCTTCTTTGTCATACATAGCTGTGGCTGCAAAGAAATAGTGTAAAGTGTTGCGACAGACATCTTATATCTTGCTCTGGATGCATTTTACTCTATTTTAAGGGTTATTTCATGACAATCCCTATCCCCAAAACCCAACATTTTTCCACAAAGGTCATGTTTCTACGTCTAACAGAACCACAGTTATGGTAAGATTGAAATTCGCAATTTATGGACGGCGCCATCTTGGATCTTGTTCTGAGCACAATTTACATTATTTTAAAGGAGACATACCATGCATTTAAGTCCTTCCTTTTTTACATATAAATCATACAGTTGTGGTCTATATAAAGCAGAACTGCAATGCTTGGGTCTGAATTCCTCATTATTATAGCTCCACCCCTTTTCTACCACTTTTCTGATGTGCTTCTGAGAGCAACTAGTTTTGGTGCTGTCTCTTTAAATGCAAATGAGACACTTCATACCCCGTCCCCTCTCCAGGTTTCAGAGGTGACACTCGGTTCAACTCCACCCTGTTCAGCCATTTTTGTAGTTTGATAGAAGAGATACGATTATGTAGCGCCACAGAAACTTTTTATTCACACGTTATTTACAAAATGTCAACAACGTTAGACTTGTCCATCCAGCCTTACATGTTCGAGCCAGAGTCGGACCCAGTGGCGCGAGATGAAAATGAAGATGATGAACCTGCAGAACCCTAACAAGTGAGCTAACACAAGCACCGAACTAACGCTAGTGCCAAGCTAACGTCACGAAATGCATTTTATTACAGTCTTTACGGAGACAAAAATGTCAAAATGAAATGACTAATGAAAACTTTAGACTTAAATTAAATCACGTAGGCCATATCATCAAGGATCTAAAACGAGCACACAGCGCTAACATATGAAGACGGTGCAACTGCTAATGCTAACAAAACAATGACAGGGACGTCTTATCATCACTTTTTAGCGTTATTTACAGCTTACCGAAGTGCTCTGTTCATCGTCTCCAAAGATAGAAGGAATTGAACCCTCAACCAGACAAAGTCTTTCTGTAAATCCTTCTTTATACTGGTGGAGGTTGATGAAGCAGTCATCATTGAAGTGCTTCACACACACAAAAATGACCTTATCCACAGATGTGGTACATTTCTATAAAAAATAAAACTCAACCAGACACTTTGAAAAGGTTCTGATGCTGGGAGACGGTGTAATGAAGCGTGTGGGTTACTACATCCAACAACCCAACATTTTGACTTATCCTCTCGTAACTTCTGCATCCTGGAGCTTGGACTACAAAATAAAAGCCAGAAATAAAAATGGCGGATTGCTCGAAGTGTTGGACCTGGAGTCGATGAACTAATTTAGCAGTTCTGCTGCAAATACTGTGACATTATTGTTCAAAAAACGTAATAGAGAATAGAAAAATCAAAACAGATTGAAAAATATGACCAAAACAGAATATAAAGATATCAACGGAGCACCTGAAGAGATTAATTTGATTTTTTCTGTACTTCTAAACACTCTAAATATACAACAAAATGCATTAAATGGATTTAGCATGATATGTCCTCTTTAAGATATATTATTGAATTCCTTGACCTTGAAAACCTATAATTCACCACTGAGATCATGTTTCTATGTCAAATAGAACCAAAGTCATGACAAAATATCCAAATTGGCATTATTGATGGCGTCATCTTGGATTTCTTGATGTTGAGTGGGAACCGTTGGTTTGCCAGTGTGGATCCTATTATAGATGGATTCAGAATTCTCAAAATGTTCATGCTTTCTTCCACAAGTGAACCTCTTTTTGACATATCTGCAGGGCTATCAAGTTTCTTACCAAAAAGCGAAACAAAATGCAACTCAAACCTTTCTATTGATATAAACCACAGATATATAAAGAATAGATGTGTTCATAAATGTACAAACATGAACCAAATCCTCCATTAAAGCAAAGGAACACATAGCTGTCTATAAAAATGTCTCTTCCACGTCTTTTTCTGACAGTCTATGCAGTGGCCGTTTAATGTTCCGCAGGATTGGTCCCTAGACTAGGGAAGACTGTGACTAGGGTCCCTAAGACTGTGACTAGGGTCCCTAGTCATAGTCTTCATGCAGGAGTGACAAAGAATGTTGTTGAACACAGAAAACCAAACAAGAGTAAAACTGAGTTTGGTTCCCGCCTCTGCCCCTCCGGCTGGTCATAGTCATAGTTCCTAAAAACAGTCACATATCTGCTGTTTGTTATCATCTATGGTGAATTGACCCTCAACAGCTTCTGTAGATTTGACTTAATTAGCAAACCTACAACTTTTATCACCATATTGTATTTTGAGTTTCAACTTTAATCTTGTTTTTTCCACTTTAATCTTGACATGAAAATTTTAATTTTAATCTTAAAATTTTAACATTAATCTCAACATTTAAACTTTATTCTTGATGTGCCCAAAATTATTTAATACATCAAAAATGGAACTAATCATCTCTTAAAATAAAAAAAAATTAAATAATTAAAAAAAATATAAAATATTAAAAAATAAATAAAATAAATATATATATATATACATATTATGTGTACTGTATTGATTCTGGGAAGAAGAATTATGTTTTTTAACATAAAAAAAATCTACAAAATATTTTTCCCACCTTTAATAATTAGTCAAACCCCTTTAGCTGTGTGTAACAACCGGTCAGAAGCAGCCCCTGACCCACCCTTCCATAACTCTCTCCCTCTCTCCAGTCCCCCTTAAATCTGTCTTAACTCGATCGAATCTTTAATCACTAGGTTTGACTGCATTCTGTATCTGAATATTAAAATCCCATCATGGACAAACAATGTCACACAAACACTGTTATTTTATTGCACGGCGGTTGGAAATGATGGGACTGATGGTTGTGCATGTGTAGTAGGAGTGAGACGATGACGGGATGTCTATCGGTTTTTTTTAACGAAGGGGAAAGCCTCCCTACACGGGAACACTAAGGTGGCTGTGCTGGGGGGGGGAGCGGGCGACGTGGACACAGAGGAAGAAGAGGAGGAGGAAGAAGATGAAGATGGAGAGGGAGGAAGAGGAGGAGGAGGAGGAGGAGGAAGAGCAGAGCGTGAGTTTGAGGAGCCGCTGTGCGCTCTGGTGAAAAACTGCAACATGCTGCACAACATCGTAGGACCAGCCTGTATCTTCCTCAGACAGGGATTCGCTCAGAGCCAAATAGTACGTACACACACACACACACAAGCACACACACACACACACACACACACACACACACACACACACACACACACACACACACACACACACACACACACACACAGACACACATACACTTACCCCCAAGGTGTTCCCAGGCCTGCACAGAGGTACAGTCTCTCCTCCTTACCAGAGAAACACCTAAGCTGGAGAATCAGCAGCTCCACACTGCTGTATAATCACTGTGTGTATCTACTAAATGTGCTAAACGTGCTAAATATTGTAAAAGTGTTGAAAGTGCTAAAGGTGCTAAAAGTTCAAAATGTGTTAAATGTTATGAATATGCTAAAAGTGCTAATTGTGCTAAACATGTTGAATGTACAAAAAGTGCTAAACGTATTAAGGGGTGGAGTCACTAAAGGTTTATGGGTATTAAAACGTGTGCAAACATCACTCCACGCGCTAGTAAGCCATACAAACCCCAGGGAATCAGGAGTGCGCTGCTGTCGCAATGCGCCCTCAATCCATTTAACGCGTTTCCCTCTAATAAATATGTATAGTAGGTGGAGCTCACAAGGGGAGCACAAGAATGGGAGGAGGAAATGGAAATAAATTAATGCAGGGGAAGCAATGCTGCCTCTGTTTTTTTCATCACGGAGGCAGCAGTCTCAGCAGAGATGCCCAGACCTCCCTATCCACACACACCTCCTCCAGCCATTCTGGGGGGACCCCGAGGCGACACCAGGCCAGCTCAGAGACATAGTCCCTCCAGCGTGTCCTGGGCCTCCCACGAGGCCTCTTTCCAATAGGACATGCCTGAAACACCTCCCGAGGGCGGCGACCAGGAGGCATCCGAAATGCCGAGCCACCTCAGCTGGCTCCTTTCAACGTGAAGGAGCAGCGGCTCTACTCCGAGCTCCTCCCGAGTGACTGAGCTTCTCACCCTATCCCGAAGGGTGCGCCCAGCCACTCTGCGAAGGAAACTCATTTCGGCCGCCTGTAGCCGCGATCTTGTCCTTTCAGGCGTTACCCAAATCTCATGACCATAGGTGAGGGTAGGAACGTAGATCGATCGGTAAATTGAGAGCTTTGCCCCCCGGCTCAGCTCAGCAGTGACCGCATCACTGCTGACGCCGCACCGATCCGTCTATCGATCTCACGCTCCATCCTACCCTCACTCGTGAACAAGACTCCGAGATACTTGAACTCCTCCACTTGAGGCAAGGACTCTCCACCGACCCAGAGAGGGGAAGATACCGTTTTCCGGTGGAGAACCATGGCCTCAGATTTGGAGGTGCTGATCCTCATCCCGGCCGCTTCACACTCAGCTGCAAACCGCCCCAGTGCACGCTGAAGGTCCTGATCTGATGAAGCCAACAGAACAACATCATCTGCAAACAGCAGAGATGAAATGTCCCCAACTGCCACGCGATGTTGCAGAGACGTGTCAACCAAAACAGTCCTACAACATCCAGAGAATTAAGGTACTCAGGATGAATCTCATCCATCCCCGGAGCCCTGCCCCCATGTAGCTTTCCAACCACCTCGGTGACTTCAGCCCGAGTGATGGGCGAGTCCGCCTCTGAGTCCCCAGCCTCTGCTTCCTCATCGGAAAACGTGGTAGTGGGATTGAGGAGACCCTCGAAGTACTCCTTCCACCGCTCGTTCTACTCCCGCCAAGCACGAACTAACGCGAGAGTGAGGACACAGCCCATAACAGGAGGAAACATTACTATCACATGCACTGCTTCAGGGCAGCAAATACACATTAGAACACCCAACATGGCAACCCAGACATGGCAACACAGACCAAACATCTCAGTAAGAAGAAGAAGCGACACCTGAACTTGTAGTTAATGAAGTTTTGCTCAGAGTACAGATTACATTTGATAATGAATCCATCTGAAGTGAAAAATCCGTGAGATGGCTGATTGTTTTTTAATGAGTCATCGTAGAAACGCTGAGCTGGAACAACGGGGCGGATATAAAAGCATTAAACCTTTGTGATTGGTGATGGAGGTTAGGGTGTAATCTGTTGCTCCTAATCCAGCCTGTGTTATTCCCGCTAACGTCACACGCTGATCCACCCGGGCAGCGCGCACTCTCTGTTGCTAATGCTGAAAATGCTAATGCTAATGCTCCTGTTGTCCCAGAAAAACTGCTTTAATCCAGTGAGAAGAGGATATATCACTCATCTGTGTGTGTGTGTGTGTGTGTGTGTGTGTGTGTGTGTGTGTGTGTGTGTGTGTGTGCGTGCGTGCGTGCGTGCGTGCGTGTGCAAATCTGTTTTGTTCTATATCATCAATCTTTCCTGTGTTCATCTATATGTCTATCTATTTTTTTTAATACTTTTATTATGTTTTGTTAAATATTTTCATTCATATTTTGATTTTTATTTCTAGACACTTTGTTATTTATATTTCTACTGGTTTGATCTATATTTCTATTTCTATAGTTCTTTTTTTATCTACTGTGTATTCGAATTTTAGACATTTTGATCTCTTTATATTTTCTATTTTAATCTACAGTATATGTCCATCTATATTTCTATACTTTCATTTCTATATTATATTTTAATATTATATTATATATTATATTGATTTATATATTTTTATTTAATTAGACTTTGGTCTAGATTCCCTTTTCTAGATTTTTTTTAATCTATATTTCTAGATATTTTAATCTTTATTTTTTATTTCTAGATTTTTCTTCTACATGTAGTGAAATATTTTCACAACAGCTATGCATGTTTAATTATTGCACAAAAAAATGATATGTCTTACTAGTGACCATCTCCTACACTGCCTAAGGAAGGGTTACATTGTTTATCTATATTTCTATTTCTATATGTTTTGCTCTATCTTTCTATTTCTATATGTTTTGCTCTATCTTTTTATTTCTATTCCCATCCAGTTATAGTTTCTCTACTCTGAGACCTAGTGATGATTGTTGATGCTTCACTTTGTGTGGATTTATTAACACTGAATATAAAATATAATTATTTTACATTATATTATTATTATGATATACTATTATACCATTTTATATTATATTTCATTTCTTTATATTGCTTCATTTATCTCATCACATCTTATGAGCCTCAAAAGTTCTTTTCTGTCTATGAATCACAGGACAGAGATCTACGGCCTGAGGAAATGGAAGGTAGGAATTCACTTTACTAAGTGTTCATTTACTGTGGTGTTACACGCTGTGTGTGTGTGTGTGTGTGTGTGTGTGTGTGTGTGTGTGTGTGTCCACAGAGCTTCGTGAGGCCTTCAGGGAGTTCGATAAAGACAAAGATGGCTTCATCAGCTATAAGGACCTTGGAGAGTGCATGAGGACCATGGGCTACATGCCCACGGAGATGGAGCTGATTGAGCTGAGTCAGCAGATCTGTGAGCTCACAAACATCACACACGAACCAACACGAGGAGGATGAGGAGGATAAAGTGTGTGTCCTCGGCCCCCCAGGTGGCGGTAGAGTGGACTTTGAGGACTTTGTGGAGCTGATGGGTCCAAAGATGCTGGCTGAGACGGCTGATATGATCGGAGTCAAAGAGCTGAGAGACGCCTTCAGAGAGGTTTGTCTAACTGATCAATAATCAATAAT